>NC_138864.1:43017830-43317156 GCF_965194805.1 Balaenoptera borealis | reverse complement strand
GAAACAGAGCCTTAATGGAAGTGGTGTTGTAGGTTGTAAATTAGAATGGAATGTGCCAGGGAAAAGCCCTTTAAGTTTATGTCTCATTACTTCTTGTTCATATTTGTAGTTTACTTTTTATTTTTTATCCCAGTAAATATGATTACAATGGTTTGTTTGTTCTAGGTGTGCAAGATGTGGTTCTTTCACACATATACATGTATCTATTGTTCCTCGCCTCCTTTTCCCATGTAGGTTATGACACAATGTTGAGTAGTCTTCTCCTGGTCTTCCGTACGTCTTTGGTGGTTATATATTTCACATGGTTTGTATATCTCTGTTAACCCCAATGTGGCAATGTATCCAATCCTCATCCCTTTCTATTTGGTGAACCATAAGTTTTTTAATGAATCTGTGATTGCCTTTCTCTGTGGAAATATCTTCATTGGTATCAATTTTTAAGTAACTCTTAAAAGTGATATGATAGGATATGTGTCTTTTGCTTTCTCACTTACTACACGTGGCGTGATTACGTCTAGACTCATCTATGGTGCTGCAAACGGCATTGTTTCATTTTTTTCACTAGCGAATATTCCATCTGTACATGGAGGAGTTCTTCTTTGTCCATCCATCTGTTGGTGGACTTTTTGGTTACTTCCATATCTTGGCTATTGTAATACTGTGCAGTGCAGATTTGCCTGCCTGTGTCTTTCCAATTCTCTCTTCTTAGGTTTTACGTCGAGGAGTGGGCCTGCTGGATCATATAGTAGCTCAATGTTTACCTTTTTAAGGCACCTCCATTCTGTTCTCATTCGTGGCCCTTTCCAAGTTACGTCCCCTTTGAAGTTGAGGGTATGCATTTCTCCACAACACTTTCAGCATTTATTGTTTGTAGTTTTCTTGCTGATGGTTATTCTGACAAGTGTGAGCTGATACCTCTCTGTGGTTGAATTCGAATGTGCCACATAATCTGTTGAAATTGAGCTTTAAGGCATGTCCTTTGCTATTTTTCAAGCTGTGATTACCCCTTAGTTCTTCAAAGTGTTCTCTTTAAGTATGTGTCACATTTTGAAATGTTTTGGCCTTTACCTCCCTCAAGACATTTTGAGGGCCTGTTTCATTTACAGTTCTGCAGTACTTGTTCCTATGAAGTGACCATTAGCACAGGCTTTAAAGCTGCTTTTGCAGGTAACTGCCAGAGGGCGGCAGCCTTTCTATGTCCCCCACCCTGGTAACTAGGGAAAAGCCCTTGCGGCCTGTGGTGTTTCTCGGTTATAAATTAGAGTGGAGTGTGCCCGGACAAACCCACACAAGCTGATGTCTCCTTACTTTTGTTGGATTTTTACATTTAATTTTTATTTTTTATTGGAGTAATTTTCCACTGTGTACGTGGACCACTTCTACTTTGTGCATTCCTCGGTTGATGGACATTTTCATTGCTTCCAAGTGTTGGCTATGGTAAATATTGTTGGAGTGCAGGATTGCCAGGCTGTGACTTTTCGATTCTCATTTTTTCTCAGGTGATAGGCCCAGCAGTGGGTGTGATTGATTGACTGGTAGCACCGTGTTTCCCTTTTCAAAGCACCTTCTTTGTGTTTTCATTAGTGGCTCTTACCACGTCCCCCTTAGAATCGAGGGTACGCATTTCTCCACAATCGCTTCAGCATATATTGTTTGCAGCATTTATGCTAATGGCCCTTCTGGCTGCTGTGAGCTGATAGGTTTTTGTAATTTGGGTTTGCATGTCTTTGAAAATTCGTAAAACTCATCATTTTTCTCCACCGTTTTCTTTTCTGTTAAAAAAAAAGGAAACAATTGGGAGTACAATAGAACTCTTGAAATTGTGTTCTTGGAAGGTTGCCCTCTTTTGAAATTTTTGGTCGATTTTCCACTCCAGAATTTTTTTAGAAAGCAGGTGTCTTTTACCGAACTGCAAGTTTGGTGAATATTTAGTGACCTTTAGCACTGGGTTTAAATCTGCTGTTGTGGGAAGTGGCCTCAAGCAGGCAGCATATCTCCATTCCCATATCTGGGTACTAGGGCAGCAGAGCCTTTCTGGAAGTCGTGTTCCTAGTTTGTAAATTACATTGGAATGTGCATGGAGAAAGCCCCATAAGTATATGTCTCATTATTTCTTCTTGGTTTTAAAATTTTTTTTTAATTGGGGTAAAGCTTAGAATATTGTTTGTCCTAGGTGTACACCATCTGGTTCGTTTGTACATTATAGATGTCTATTCAAGTACAGATCCTCTTCCCATGTAAAATGTTACTGACGGTTCCGCAGACCTCCCTTGCTATATGGTTGGTCTTTTTGAGATATGGATATAATATGTGTTTGTATACATATAGTAACACTAATCTTAATTTATCCATTCCCCCCACCTTTCCTTTTAGATGAGCATAGTTTGTTTTCTAAGTCTGTGAGTGTCTTTCTCTGTGGAAATATGTTCCTTTGTGTCAGTTATTAGATAACGCCTATAAGTGATATCATAGAATATAGGTCTTTTGCTTTCCGACTTACCTCATGTTTCGTGATTATCTCCAGACTCATTTGTGGTGCCTCAGAGAGCAGTGGTTCATTGTTTTCCATGGCTATTATTCCATTGTGTACATGGACCACTTCTTCTTTATCCATTCACCTGTTGTTGGACATTTTGATTGCTCCACTGTCTTGGCTATTGTGAATAAGGCTGCACTGCAGCTTTTGCGGCCTGTGTCTTCTCGATTCTTGTCTTCTCAGGTGAGAGGTCCAATGGTGCGCCTGCTGCATTGAATGGTGCCTGCAGTTTTACTTTTAAACACAGCTCCTTTCTGTTCTCATTATTGGCTGTTACCCCTTCACGTCTCACCAGCAGGTAGAGGGTACACAGTTCCCTAAAACCCCTTCAGCATTTATTGTTTGTAGACTTTTTGCTCATGTTCAGGCGACTGGTGTAAGTTGAAACTTTTTGTAGATTAGATTGCATGGGTCTAACACTCCCTGAGGTTGAGCTTTTATCCATTTTCCTTTTTTTTTAAAAGAGCGTGAGTAAAACTTAACTCTTCATACTCTCTTCTTGAAACATTTGCCTGTTTTGAATTGTTTTGTCCATTCCCTCCTTCAGCACAATTTTTTAGGGCAGGTGTCCTTTACAGCCCTGAGTCCTTGGGAATGTTAAGTGACCATTAGCTGTGAGTTTAAAGCTGTTCTTGCAGGAAACGGCCACAAGGTGGCAGCATTTCCCCTTTACCATATTTGGTTACTAGGGAAACAGAGCCTTAATGGAAGTGGTGTTGTAGGTTGTAAATTAGAATGGAATGTGCCAGGGAAAAGCCCTTTAAGTTTATGTCTCATTACTTCTTGTTCATATTTGTAGTTTACTTTTTATTTTTTATCCCAGTAAATATGATTACAATGGTTTGTTTGTTCTAGGTGTGCAAGATGTGGTTCTTTCACACATATACATGTATCTATTGTTCCTCGCCTCCTTTTCCCATGTAGGTTATGACACAATGTTGAGTAGTCTTCTCCTGGTCTTCCGTACGTCTTTGGTGGTTATATATTTCACATGGTTTGTATATCTCTGTTAACCCCAATGTGGCAATGTATCCAATCCTCATCCCTTTCTATTTGGTGAACCATAAGTTTTTTAATGAATCTGTGATTGCCTTTCTCTGTGGAAATATCTTCATTGGTATCAATTTTTAAGTAACTCTTAAAAGTGATATGATAGGATATGTGTCTTTTGCTTTCTCACTTACTACACGTGGCGTGATTACGTCTAGACTCATCTATGGTGCTGCAAACGGCATTGTTTCATTTTTTTCACTAGCGAATATTCCATCTGTACATGGAGGAGTTCTTCTTTGTCCATCCATCTGTTGGTGGACTTTTTGGTTACTTCCATATCTTGGCTATTGTAATACTGTGCAGTGCAGATTTGCCTGCCTGTGTCTTTCCAATTCTCTCTTCTTAGGTTTTACGTCGAGGAGTGGGCCTGCTGGATCATATAGTAGCTCAATGTTTACCTTTTTAAGGCACCTCCATTCTGTTCTCATTCGTGGCCCTTTCCAAGTTACGTCCCCTTTGAAGTTGAGGGTATGCATTTCTCCACAACACTTTCAGCATTTATTGTTTGTAGTTTTCTTGCTGATGGTTATTCTGACAAGTGTGAGCTGATACCTCTCTGTGGTTGAATTCGAATGTGCCACATAATCTGTTGAAATTGAGCTTTAAGGCATGTCCTTTGCTATTTTTCAAGCTGTGATTACCCCTTAGTTCTTCAAAGTGTTCTCTTTAAGTATGTGTCACATTTTGAAATGTTTTGGCCTTTACCTCCCTCAAGACATTTTGAGGGCCTGTTTCATTTACAGTTCTGCAGTACTTGTTCCTATGAAGTGACCATTAGCACAGGCTTTAAAGCTGCTTTTGCAGGTAACTGCCAGAGGGCGGCAGCCTTTCTATGTCCCCCACCCTGGTAACTAGGGAAAAGCCCTTGCGGCCTGTGGTGTTTCTCGGTTATAAATTAGAGTGGAGTGTGCCCGGACAAACCCACACAAGCTGATGTCTCCTTACTTTTGTTGGATTTTTACATTTAATTTTTATTTTTTATTGGAGTAATTTTCCACTGTGTACGTGGACCACTTCTACTTTGTGCATTCCTCGGTTGATGGACATTTTCATTGCTTCCAAGTGTTGGCTATGGTAAATATTGTTGGAGTGCAGGATTGCCAGGCTGTGACTTTTCGATTCTCATTTTTTCTCAGGTGATAGGCCCAGCAGTGGGTGTGATTGATTGACTGGTAGCACCGTGTTTCCCTTTTCAAAGCACCTTCTTTGTGTTTTCATTAGTGGCTCTTACCACGTCCCCCTTAGAATCGAGGGTACGCATTTCTCCACAATCGCTTCAGCATATATTGTTTGCAGCATTTATGCTAATGGCCCTTCTGGCTGCTGTGAGCTGATAGGTTTTTGTAATTTGGGTTTGCATGTCTTTGAAAATTCGTAAAACTCATCATTTTTCTCCACCGTTTTCTTTTCTGTTAAAAAAAAAGGAAACAATTGGGAGTACAATAGAACTCTTGAAATTGTGTTCTTGGAAGGTTGCCCTCTTTTGAAATTTTTGGTCGATTTTCCACTCCAGAATTTTTTTAGAAAGCAGGTGTCTTTTACCGAACTGCAAGTTTGGTGAATATTTAGTGACCTTTAGCACTGGGTTTAAATCTGCTGTTGTGGGAAGTGGCCTCAAGCAGGCAGCATATCTCCATTCCCATATCTGGGTACTAGGGCAGCAGAGCCTTTCTGGAAGTCGTGTTCCTAGTTTGTAAATTACATTGGAATGTGCATGGAGAAAGCCCCATAAGTATATGTCTCATTATTTCTTCTTGGTTTTAAAATTTTTTTTTAATTGGGGTAAAGCTTAGAATATTGTTTGTCCTAGGTGTACACCATCTGGTTCGTTTGTACATTATAGATGTCTATTCAAGTACAGATCCTCTTCCCATGTAAAATGTTACTGACGGTTCCGCAGACCTCCCTTGCTATATGGTTGGTCTTTTTGAGATATGGATATAATATGTGTTTGTATACATATAGTAACACTAATCTTAATTTATCCATTCCCCCCACCTTTCCTTTTAGATGAGCATAGTTTGTTTTCTAAGTCTGTGAGTGTCTTTCTCTGTGGAAATATGTTCCTTTGTGTCAGTTATTAGATAACGCCTATAAGTGATATCATAGAATATAGGTCTTTTGCTTTCCGACTTACCTCATGTTTCGTGATTATCTCCAGACTCATTTGTGGTGCCTCAGAGAGCAGTGGTTCATTGTTTTCCATGGCTATTATTCCATTGTGTACATGGACCACTTCTTCTTTATCCATTCACCTGTTGTTGGACATTTTGATTGCTCCACTGTCTTGGCTATTGTGAATAAGGCTGCACTGCAGCTTTTGCGGCCTGTGTCTTCTCGATTCTTGTCTTCTCAGGTGAGAGGTCCAATGGTGCGCCTGCTGCATTGAATGGTGCCTGCAGTTTTACTTTTAAACACAGCTCCTTTCTGTTCTCATTATTGGCTGTTACCCCTTCACGTCTCACCAGCAGGTAGAGGGTACACAGTTCCCTAAAACCCCTTCAGCATTTATTGTTTGTAGACTTTTTGCTCATGTTCAGGCGACTGGTGTAAGTTGAAACTTTTTGTAGATTAGATTGCATGGGTCTAACACTCCCTGAGGTTGAGCTTTTATCCATTTTCCTTTTTTTTTAAAAGAGCGTGAGTAAAACTTAACTCTTCATACTCTCTTCTTGAAACATTTGCCTGTTTTGAATTGTTTTGTCCATTCCCTCCTTCAGCACAATTTTTTAGGGCAGGTGTCCTTTACAGCCCTGAGTCCTTGGGAATGTTAAGTGACCATTAGCTGTGAGTTTAAAGCTGTTCTTGCAGGAAACGGCCACAAGGTGGCAGCATTTCCCCTTTACCATATTTGGTTACTAGGGAAACAGAGCCTTAATGGAAGTGGTGTTGTAGGTTGTAAATTAGAATGGAATGTGCCAGGGAAAAGCCCTTTAAGTTTATGTCTCATTACTTCTTGTTCATATTTGTAGTTTACTTTTTATTTTTTATCCCAGTAAATATGATTACAATGGTTTGTTTGTTCTAGGTGTGCAAGATGTGGTTCTTTCACACATATACATGTATCTATTGTTCCTCGCCTCCTTTTCCCATGTAGGTTATGACACAATGTTGAGTAGTCTTCTCCTGGTCTTCCGTACGTCTTTGGTGGTTATATATTTCACATGGTTTGTATATCTCTGTTAACCCCAATGTGGCAATGTATCCAATCCTCATCCCTTTCTATTTGGTGAACCATAAGTTTTTTAATGAATCTGTGATTGCCTTTCTCTGTGGAAATATCTTCATTGGTATCAATTTTTAAGTAACTCTTAAAAGTGATATGATAGGATATGTGTCTTTTGCTTTCTCACTTACTACACGTGGCGTGATTACGTCTAGACTCATCTATGGTGCTGCAAACGGCATTGTTTCATTTTTTTCACTAGCGAATATTCCATCTGTACATGGAGGAGTTCTTCTTTGTCCATCCATCTGTTGGTGGACTTTTTGGTTACTTCCATATCTTGGCTATTGTAATACTGTGCAGTGCAGATTTGCCTGCCTGTGTCTTTCCAATTCTCTCTTCTTAGGTTTTACGTCGAGGAGTGGGCCTGCTGGATCATATAGTAGCTCAATGTTTACCTTTTTAAGGCACCTCCATTCTGTTCTCATTCGTGGCCCTTTCCAAGTTACGTCCCCTTTGAAGTTGAGGGTATGCATTTCTCCACAACACTTTCAGCATTTATTGTTTGTAGTTTTCTTGCTGATGGTTATTCTGACAAGTGTGAGCTGATACCTCTCTGTGGTTGAATTCGAATGTGCCACATAATCTGTTGAAATTGAGCTTTAAGGCATGTCCTTTGCTATTTTTCAAGCTGTGATTACCCCTTAGTTCTTCAAAGTGTTCTCTTTAAGTATGTGTCACATTTTGAAATGTTTTGGCCTTTACCTCCCTCAAGACATTTTGAGGGCCTGTTTCATTTACAGTTCTGCAGTACTTGTTCCTATGAAGTGACCATTAGCACAGGCTTTAAAGCTGCTTTTGCAGGTAACTGCCAGAGGGCGGCAGCCTTTCTATGTCCCCCACCCTGGTAACTAGGGAAAAGCCCTTGCGGCCTGTGGTGTTTCTCGGTTATAAATTAGAGTGGAGTGTGCCCGGACAAACCCACACAAGCTGATGTCTCCTTACTTTTGTTGGATTTTTACATTTAATTTTTATTTTTTATTGGAGTAATTTTCCACTGTGTACGTGGACCACTTCTACTTTGTGCATTCCTCGGTTGATGGACATTTTCATTGCTTCCAAGTGTTGGCTATGGTAAATATTGTTGGAGTGCAGGATTGCCAGGCTGTGACTTTTCGATTCTCATTTTTTCTCAGGTGATAGGCCCAGCAGTGGGTGTGATTGATTGACTGGTAGCACCGTGTTTCCCTTTTCAAAGCACCTTCTTTGTGTTTTCATTAGTGGCTCTTACCACGTCCCCCTTAGAATCGAGGGTACGCATTTCTCCACAATCGCTTCAGCATATATTGTTTGCAGCATTTATGCTAATGGCCCTTCTGGCTGCTGTGAGCTGATAGGTTTTTGTAATTTGGGTTTGCATGTCTTTGAAAATTCGTAAAACTCATCATTTTTCTCCACCGTTTTCTTTTCTGTTAAAAAAAAAGGAAACAATTGGGAGTACAATAGAACTCTTGAAATTGTGTTCTTGGAAGGTTGCCCTCTTTTGAAATTTTTGGTCGATTTTCCACTCCAGAATTTTTTTAGAAAGCAGGTGTCTTTTACCGAACTGCAAGTTTGGTGAATATTTAGTGACCTTTAGCACTGGGTTTAAATCTGCTGTTGTGGGAAGTGGCCTCAAGCAGGCAGCATATCTCCATTCCCATATCTGGGTACTAGGGCAGCAGAGCCTTTCTGGAAGTCGTGTTCCTAGTTTGTAAATTACATTGGAATGTGCATGGAGAAAGCCCCATAAGTATATGTCTCATTATTTCTTCTTGGTTTTAAAATTTTTTTTTAATTGGGGTAAAGCTTAGAATATTGTTTGTCCTAGGTGTACACCATCTGGTTCGTTTGTACATTATAGATGTCTATTCAAGTACAGATCCTCTTCCCATGTAAAATGTTACTGACGGTTCCGCAGACCTCCCTTGCTATATGGTTGGTCTTTTTGAGATATGGATATAATATGTGTTTGTATACATATAGTAACACTAATCTTAATTTATCCATTCCCCCCACCTTTCCTTTTAGATGAGCATAGTTTGTTTTCTAAGTCTGTGAGTGTCTTTCTCTGTGGAAATATGTTCCTTTGTGTCAGTTATTAGATAACGCCTATAAGTGATATCATAGAATATAGGTCTTTTGCTTTCCGACTTACCTCATGTTTCGTGATTATCTCCAGACTCATTTGTGGTGCCTCAGAGAGCAGTGGTTCATTGTTTTCCATGGCTATTATTCCATTGTGTACATGGACCACTTCTTCTTTATCCATTCACCTGTTGTTGGACATTTTGATTGCTCCACTGTCTTGGCTATTGTGAATAAGGCTGCACTGCAGCTTTTGCGGCCTGTGTCTTCTCGATTCTTGTCTTCTCAGGTGAGAGGTCCAATGGTGCGCCTGCTGCATTGAATGGTGCCTGCAGTTTTACTTTTAAACACAGCTCCTTTCTGTTCTCATTATTGGCTGTTACCCCTTCACGTCTCACCAGCAGGTAGAGGGTACACAGTTCCCTAAAACCCCTTCAGCATTTATTGTTTGTAGACTTTTTGCTCATGTTCAGGCGACTGGTGTAAGTTGAAACTTTTTGTAGATTAGATTGCATGGGTCTAACACTCCCTGAGGTTGAGCTTTTATCCATTTTCCTTTTTTTTTAAAAGAGCGTGAGTAAAACTTAACTCTTCATACTCTCTTCTTGAAACATTTGCCTGTTTTGAATTGTTTTGTCCATTCCCTCCTTCAGCACAATTTTTTAGGGCAGGTGTCCTTTACAGCCCTGAGTCCTTGGGAATGTTAAGTGACCATTAGCTGTGAGTTTAAAGCTGTTCTTGCAGGAAACGGCCACAAGGTGGCAGCATTTCCCCTTTACCATATTTGGTTACTAGGGAAACAGAGCCTTAATGGAAGTGGTGTTGTAGGTTGTAAATTAGAATGGAATGTGCCAGGGAAAAGCCCTTTAAGTTTATGTCTCATTACTTCTTGTTCATATTTGTAGTTTACTTTTTATTTTTTATCCCAGTAAATATGATTACAATGGTTTGTTTGTTCTAGGTGTGCAAGATGTGGTTCTTTCACACATATACATGTATCTATTGTTCCTCGCCTCCTTTTCCCATGTAGGTTATGACACAATGTTGAGTAGTCTTCTCCTGGTCTTCCGTACGTCTTTGGTGGTTATATATTTCACATGGTTTGTATATCTCTGTTAACCCCAATGTGGCAATGTATCCAATCCTCATCCCTTTCTATTTGGTGAACCATAAGTTTTTTAATGAATCTGTGATTGCCTTTCTCTGTGGAAATATCTTCATTGGTATCAATTTTTAAGTAACTCTTAAAAGTGATATGATAGGATATGTGTCTTTTGCTTTCTCACTTACTACACGTGGCGTGATTACGTCTAGACTCATCTATGGTGCTGCAAACGGCATTGTTTCATTTTTTTCACTAGCGAATATTCCATCTGTACATGGAGGAGTTCTTCTTTGTCCATCCATCTGTTGGTGGACTTTTTGGTTACTTCCATATCTTGGCTATTGTAATACTGTGCAGTGCAGATTTGCCTGCCTGTGTCTTTCCAATTCTCTCTTCTTAGGTTTTACGTCGAGGAGTGGGCCTGCTGGATCATATAGTAGCTCAATGTTTACCTTTTTAAGGCACCTCCATTCTGTTCTCATTCGTGGCCCTTTCCAAGTTACGTCCCCTTTGAAGTTGAGGGTATGCATTTCTCCACAACACTTTCAGCATTTATTGTTTGTAGTTTTCTTGCTGATGGTTATTCTGACAAGTGTGAGCTGATACCTCTCTGTGGTTGAATTCGAATGTGCCACATAATCTGTTGAAATTGAGCTTTAAGGCATGTCCTTTGCTATTTTTCAAGCTGTGATTACCCCTTAGTTCTTCAAAGTGTTCTCTTTAAGTATGTGTCACATTTTGAAATGTTTTGGCCTTTACCTCCCTCAAGACATTTTGAGGGCCTGTTTCATTTACAGTTCTGCAGTACTTGTTCCTATGAAGTGACCATTAGCACAGGCTTTAAAGCTGCTTTTGCAGGTAACTGCCAGAGGGCGGCAGCCTTTCTATGTCCCCCACCCTGGTAACTAGGGAAAAGCCCTTGCGGCCTGTGGTGTTTCTCGGTTATAAATTAGAGTGGAGTGTGCCCGGACAAACCCACACAAGCTGATGTCTCCTTACTTTTGTTGGATTTTTACATTTAATTTTTATTTTTTATTGGAGTAATTTTCCACTGTGTACGTGGACCACTTCTACTTTGTGCATTCCTCGGTTGATGGACATTTTCATTGCTTCCAAGTGTTGGCTATGGTAAATATTGTTGGAGTGCAGGATTGCCAGGCTGTGACTTTTCGATTCTCATTTTTTCTCAGGTGATAGGCCCAGCAGTGGGTGTGATTGATTGACTGGTAGCACCGTGTTTCCCTTTTCAAAGCACCTTCTTTGTGTTTTCATTAGTGGCTCTTACCACGTCCCCCTTAGAATCGAGGGTACGCATTTCTCCACAATCGCTTCAGCATATATTGTTTGCAGCATTTATGCTAATGGCCCTTCTGGCTGCTGTGAGCTGATAGGTTTTTGTAATTTGGGTTTGCATGTCTTTGAAAATTCGTAAAACTCATCATTTTTCTCCACCGTTTTCTTTTCTGTTAAAAAAAAAGGAAACAATTGGGAGTACAATAGAACTCTTGAAATTGTGTTCTTGGAAGGTTGCCCTCTTTTGAAATTTTTGGTCGATTTTCCACTCCAGAATTTTTTTAGAAAGCAGGTGTCTTTTACCGAACTGCAAGTTTGGTGAATATTTAGTGACCTTTAGCAATGGGTTTAAATCTGCTGTTGTGGGAAGTGGCCTCAAGCAGGCAGCATATCTCCATTCCCATATCTGGGTACTAGGGCAGCAGAGCCTTTCTGGAAGTCGTGTTCCTAGTTTGTAAATTACATTGGAATGTGCATGGAGAAAGCCCCATAAGTATATGTCTCATTATTTCTTCTTGGTTTTAAAATTTTTTTTTAATTGGGGTAAAGCTTAGAATATTGTTTGTCCTAGGTGTACACCATCTGGTTCGTTTGTACATTATAGATGTCTATTCAAGTACAGATCCTCTTCCCATGTAAAATGTTACTGACGGTTCCGCAGACCTCCCTTGCTATATGGTTGGTCTTTTTGAGATATGGATATAATATGTGTTTGTATACATATAGTAACACTAATCTTAATTTATCCATTCCCCCCACCTTTCCTTTTAGATGAGCATAGTTTGTTTTCTAAGTCTGTGAGTGTCTTTCTCTGTGGAAATATGTTCCTTTGTGTCAGTTATTAGATAACGCCTATAAGTGATATCATAGAATATAGGTCTTTTGCTTTCCGACTTACCTCATGTTTCGTGATTATCTCCAGACTCATTTGTGGTGCCTCAGAGAGCAGTGGTTCATTGTTTTCCATGGCTATTATTCCATTGTGTACATGGACCACTTCTTCTTTATCCATTCACCTGTTGTTGGACATTTTGATTGCTCCACTGTCTTGGCTATTGTGAATAAGGCTGCACTGCAGCTTTTGCGGCCTGTGTCTTCTCGATTCTTGTCTTCTCAGGTGAGAGGTCCAATGGTGCGCCTGCTGCATTGAATGGTGCCTGCAGTTTTACTTTTAAACACAGCTCCTTTCTGTTCTCATTATTGGCTGTTACCCCTTCACGTCTCACCAGCAGGTAGAGGGTAGACAGTTCCCTAAAACCCCTTCAGCATTTATTGTTTGTAGACTTTTTGCTCATGTTCAGGCGACTGGTGTAAGTTGAAACTTTTTGTAGATTAGATTGCATGGGTCTAACACTCCCTGAGGTTGAGCTTTTATCCATTTTCCTTTTTTTTTAAAAGAGCGTGAGTAAAACTTAACTCTTCATACTCTCTTCTTGAAACATTTGCCTGTTTTGAATTGTTTTGTCCATTCCCTCCTTCAGCACAATTTTTTAGGGCAGGTGTCCTTTACAGCCCTGAGTCCTTGGGAATGTTAAGTGACCATTAGCTGTGAGTTTAAAGCTGTTCTTGCAGGAAACGGCCACAAGGTGGCAGCATTTCCCCTTTACCATATTTGGTTACTAGGGAAACAGAGCCTTAATGGAAGTGGTGTTGTAGGTTGTAAATTAGAATGGAATGTGCCAGGGAAAAGCCCTTTAAGTTTATGTCTCATTACTTCTTGTTCATATTTGTAGTTTACTTTTTATTTTTTATCCCAGTAAATATGATTACAATGGTTTGTTTGTTCTAGGTGTGCAAGATGTGGTTCTTTCACACATATACATGTATCTATTGTTCCTCGCCTCCTTTTCCCATGTAGGTTATGACACAATGTTGAGTAGTCTTCTCCTGGTCTTCCGTACGTCTTTGGTGGTTATATATTTCACATGGTTTGTATATCTCTGTTAACCCCAATGTGGCAATGTATCCAATCCTCATCCCTTTCTATTTGGTGAACCATAAGTTTTTTAATGAATCTGTGATTGCCTTTCTCTGTGGAAATATCTTCATTGGTATCAATTTTTAAGTAACTCTTAAAAGTGATATGATAGGATATGTGTCTTTTGCTTTCTCACTTACTACACGTGGCGTGATTACGTCTAGACTCATCTATGGTGCTGCAAACGGCATTGTTTCATTTTTTTCACTAGCGAATATTCCATCTGTACATGGAGGAGTTCTTCTTTGTCCATCCATCTGTTGGTGGACTTTTTGGTTACTTCCATATCTTGGCTATTGTAATACTGTGCAGTGCAGATTTGCCTGCCTGTGTCTTTCCAATTCTCTCTTCTTAGGTTTTACGTCGAGGAGTGGGCCTGCTGGATCATATAGTAGCTCAATGTTTACCTTTTTAAGGCACCTCCATTCTGTTCTCATTCGTGGCCCTTTCCAAGTTACGTCCCCTTTGAAGTTGAGGGTATGCATTTCTCCACAACACTTTCAGCATTTATTGTTTGTAGTTTTCTTGCTGATGGTTATTCTGACAAGTGTGAGCTGATACCTCTCTGTGGTTGAATTCGAATGTGCCACATAATCTGTTGAAATTGAGCTTTAAGGCATGTCCTTTGCTATTTTTCAAGCTGTGATTACCCCTTAGTTCTTCAAAGTGTTCTCTTTAAGTATGTGTCACATTTTGAAATGTTTTGGCCTTTACCTCCCTCAAGACATTTTGAGGGCCTGTTTCATTTACAGTTCTGCAGTACTTGTTCCTATGAAGTGACCATTAGCACAGGCTTTAAAGCTGCTTTTGCAGGTAACTGCCAGAGGGCGGCAGCCTTTCTATGTCCCCCACCCTGGTAACTAGGGAAAAGCCCTTGCGGCCTGTGGTGTTTCTCGGTTATAAATTAGAGTGGAGTGTGCCCGGACAAACCCACACAAGCTGATGTCTCCTTACTTTTGTTGGATTTTTACATTTAATTTTTATTTTTTATTGGAGTAATTTTCCACTGTGTACGTGGACCACTTCTACTTTGTGCATTCCTCGGTTGATGGACATTTTCATTGCTTCCAAGTGTTGGCTATGGTAAATATTGTTGGAGTGCAGGATTGCCAGGCTGTGACTTTTCGATTCTCATTTTTTCTCAGGTGATAGGCCCAGCAGTGGGTGTGATTGATTGACTGGTAGCACCGTGTTTCCCTTTTCAAAGCACCTTCTTTGTGTTTTCATTAGTGGCTCTTACCACGTCCCCCTTAGAATCGAGGGTACGCATTTCTCCACAATCGCTTCAGCATATATTGTTTGCAGCATTTATGCTAATGGCCCTTCTGGCTGCTGTGAGCTGATAGGTTTTTGTAATTTGGGTTTGCATGTCTTTGAAAATTCGTAAAACTCATCATTTTTCTCCACCGTTTTCTTTTCTGTTAAAAAAAAAGGAAACAATTGGGAGTACAATAGAACTCTTGAAATTGTGTTCTTGGAAGGTTGCCCTCTTTTGAAATTTTTGGTCGATTTTCCACTCCAGAATTTTTTTAGAAAGCAGGTGTCTTTTACCGAACTGCAAGTTTGGTGAATATTTAGTGACCTTTAGCACTGGGTTTAAATCTGCTGTTGTGGGAAGTGGCCTCAAGCAGGCAGCATATCTCCATTCCCATATCTGGGTACTAGGGCAGCAGAGCCTTTCTGGAAGTCGTGTTCCTAGTTTGTAAATTACATTGGAATGTGCATGGAGAAAGCCCCATAAGTATATGTCTCATTATTTCTTCTTGGTTTTAAAATTTTTTTTTAATTGGGGTAAAGCTTAGAATATTGTTTGTCCTAGGTGTACACCATCTGGTTCGTTTGTACATTATAGATGTCTATTCAAGTACAGATCCTCTTCCCATGTAAAATGTTACTGACGGTTCCGCAGACCTCCCTTGCTATATGGTTGGTCTTTTTGAGATATGGATATAATATGTGTTTGTATACATATAGTAACACTAATCTTAATTTATCCATTCCCCCCACCTTTCCTTTTAGATGAGCATAGTTTGTTTTCTAAGTCTGTGAGTGTCTTTCTCTGTGGAAATATGTTCCTTTGTGTCAGTTATTAGATAACGCCTATAAGTGATATCATAGAATATAGGTCTTTTGCTTTCCGACTTACCTCATGTTTCGTGATTATCTCCAGACTCATTTGTGGTGCCTCAGAGAGCAGTGGTTCATTGTTTTCCATGGCTATTATTCCATTGTGTACATGGACCACTTCTTCTTTATCCATTCACCTGTTGTTGGACATTTTGATTGCTCCACTGTCTTGGCTATTGTGAATAAGGCTGCACTGCAGCTTTTGCGGCCTGTGTCTTCTCGATTCTTGTCTTCTCAGGTGAGAGGTCCAATGGTGCGCCTGCTGCATTGAATGGTGCCTGCAGTTTTACTTTTAAACACAGCTCCTTTCTGTTCTCATTATTGGCTGTTACCCCTTCACGTCTCACCAGCAGGTAGAGGGTACACAGTTCCCTAAAACCCCTTCAGCATTTATTGTTTGTAGACTTTTTGCTCATGTTCAGGCGACTGGTGTAAGTTGAAACTTTTTGTAGATTAGATTGCATGGGTCTAACACTCCCTGAGGTTGAGCTTTTATCCATTTTCCTTTTTTTTTAAAAGAGCGTGAGTAAAACTTAACTCTTCATACTCTCTTCTTGAAACATTTGCCTGTTTTGAATTGTTTTGTCCATTCCCTCCTTCAGCACAATTTTTTAGGGCAGGTGTCCTTTACAGCCCTGAGTCCTTGGGAATGTTAAGTGACCATTAGCTGTGAGTTTAAAGCTGTTCTTGCAGGAAACGGCCACAAGGTGGCAGCATTTCCCCTTTACCATATTTGGTTACTAGGGAAACAGAGCCTTAATGGAAGTGGTGTTGTAGGTTGTAAATTAGAATGGAATGTGCCAGGGAAAAGCCCTTTAAGTTTATGTCTCATTACTTCTTGTTCATATTTGTAGTTTACTTTTTATTTTTTATCCCAGTAAATATGATTACAATGGTTTGTTTGTTCTAGGTGTGCAAGATGTGGTTCTTTCACACATATACATGTATCTATTGTTCCTCGCCTCCTTTTCCCATGTAGGTTATGACACAATGTTGAGTAGTCTTCTCCTGGTCTTCCGTACGTCTTTGGTGGTTATATATTTCACATGGTTTGTATATCTCTGTTAACCCCAATGTGGCAATGTATCCAATCCTCATCCCTTTCTATTTGGTGAACCATAAGTTTTTTAATGAATCTGTGATTGCCTTTCTCTGTGGAAATATCTTCATTGGTATCAATTTTTAAGTAACTCTTAAAAGTGATATGATAGGATATGTGTCTTTTGCTTTCTCACTTACTACACGTGGCGTGATTACGTCTAGACTCATCTATGGTGCTGCAAACGGCATTGTTTCATTTTTTTCACTAGCGAATATTCCATCTGTACATGGAGGAGTTCTTCTTTGTCCATCCATCTGTTGGTGGACTTTTTGGTTACTTCCATATCTTGGCTATTGTAATACTGTGCAGTGCAGATTTGCCTGCCTGTGTCTTTCCAATTCTCTCTTCTTAGGTTTTACGTCGAGGAGTGGGCCTGCTGGATCATATAGTAGCTCAATGTTTACCTTTTTAAGGCACCTCCATTCTGTTCTCATTCGTGGCCCTTTCCAAGTTACGTCCCCTTTGAAGTTGAGGGTATGCATTTCTCCACAACACTTTCAGCATTTATTGTTTGTAGTTTTCTTGCTGATGGTTATTCTGACAAGTGTGAGCTGATACCTCTCTGTGGTTGAATTCGAATGTGCCACATAATCTGTTGAAATTGAGCTTTAAGGCATGTCCTTTGCTATTTTTCAAGCTGTGATTACCCCTTAGTTCTTCAAAGTGTTCTCTTTAAGTATGTGTCACATTTTGAAATGTTTTGGCCTTTACCTCCCTCAAGACATTTTGAGGGCCTGTTTCATTTACAGTTCTGCAGTACTTGTTCCTATGAAGTGACCATTAGCACAGGCTTTAAAGCTGCTTTTGCAGGTAACTGCCAGAGGGCGGCAGCCTTTCTATGTCCCCCACCCTGGTAACTAGGGAAAAGCCCTTGCGGCCTGTGGTGTTTCTCGGTTATAAATTAGAGTGGAGTGTGCCCGGACAAACCCACACAAGCTGATGTCTCCTTACTTTTGTTGGATTTTTACATTTAATTTTTATTTTTTATTGGAGTAATTTTCCACTGTGTACGTGGACCACTTCTACTTTGTGCATTCCTCGGTTGATGGACATTTTCATTGCTTCCAAGTGTTGGCTATGGTAAATATTGTTGGAGTGCAGGATTGCCAGGCTGTGACTTTTCGATTCTCATTTTTTCTCAGGTGATAGGCCCAGCAGTGGGTGTGATTGATTGACTGGTAGCACCGTGTTTCCCTTTTCAAAGCACCTTCTTTGTGTTTTCATTAGTGGCTCTTACCACGTCCCCCTTAGAATCGAGGGTACGCATTTCTCCACAATCGCTTCAGCATATATTGTTTGCAGCATTTATGCTAATGGCCCTTCTGGCTGCTGTGAGCTGATAGGTTTTTGTAATTTGGGTTTGCATGTCTTTGAAAATTCGTAAAACTCATCATTTTTCTCCACCGTTTTCTTTTCTGTTAAAAAAAAAGGAAACAATTGGGAGTACAATAGAACTCTTGAAATTGTGTTCTTGGAAGGTTGCCCTCTTTTGAAATTTTTGGTCGATTTTCCACTCCAGAATTTTTTTAGAAAGCAGGTGTCTTTTACCGAACTGCAAGTTTGGTGAATATTTAGTGACCTTTAGCACTGGGTTTAAATCTGCTGTTGTGGGAAGTGGCCTCAAGCAGGCAGCATATCTCCATTCCCATATCTGGGTACTAGGGCAGCAGAGCCTTTCTGGAAGTCGTGTTCCTAGTTTGTAAATTACATTGGAATGTGCATGGAGAAAGCCCCATAAGTATATGTCTCATTATTTCTTCTTGGTTTTAAAATTTTTTTTTAATTGGGGTAAAGCTTAGAATATTGTTTGTCCTAGGTGTACACCATCTGGTTCGTTTGTACATTATAGATGTCTATTCAAGTACAGATCCTCTTCCCATGTAAAATGTTACTGACGGTTCCGCAGACCTCCCTTGCTATATGGTTGGTCTTTTTGAGATATGGATATAATATGTGTTTGTATACATATAGTAACACTAATCTTAATTTATCCATTCCCCCCACCTTTCCTTTTAGATGAGCATAGTTTGTTTTCTAAGTCTGTGAGTGTCTTTCTCTGTGGAAATATGTTCCTTTGTGTCAGTTATTAGATAACGCCTATAAGTGATATCATAGAATATAGGTCTTTTGCTTTCCGACTTACCTCATGTTTCGTGATTATCTCCAGACTCATTTGTGGTGCCTCAGAGAGCAGTGGTTCATTGTTTTCCATGGCTATTATTCCATTGTGTACATGGACCACTTCTTCTTTATCCATTCACCTGTTGTTGGACATTTTGATTGCTCCACTGTCTTGGCTATTGTGAATAAGGCTGCACTGCAGCTTTTGCGGCCTGTGTCTTCTCGATTCTTGTCTTCTCAGGTGAGAGGTCCAATGGTGCGCCTGCTGCATTGAATGGTGCCTGCAGTTTTACTTTTAAACACAGCTCCTTTCTGTTCTCATTATTGGCTGTTACCCCTTCACGTCTCACCAGCAGGTAGAGGGTACACAGTTCCCTAAAACCCCTTCAGCATTTATTGTTTGTAGACTTTTTGCTCATGTTCAGGCGACTGGTGTAAGTTGAAACTTTTTGTAGATTAGATTGCATGGGTCTAACACTCCCTGAGGTTGAGCTTTTATCCATTTTCCTTTTTTTTTAAAAGAGCGTGAGTAAAACTTAACTCTTCATACTCTCTTCTTGAAACATTTGCCTGTTTTGAATTGTTTTGTCCATTCCCTCCTTCAGCACAATTTTTTAGGGCAGGTGTCCTTTACAGCCCTGAGTCCTTGGGAATGTTAAGTGACCATTAGCTGTGAGTTTAAAGCTGTTCTTGCAGGAAACGGCCACAAGGTGGCAGCATTTCCCCTTTACCATATTTGGTTACTAGGGAAACAGAGCCTTAATGGAAGTGGTGTTGTAGGTTGTAAATTAGAATGGAATGTGCCAGGGAAAAGCCCTTTAAGTTTATGTCTCATTACTTCTTGTTCATATTTGTAGTTTACTTTTTATTTTTTATCCCAGTAAATATGATTACAATGGTTTGTTTGTTCTAGGTGTGCAAGATGTGGTTCTTTCACACATATACATGTATCTATTGTTCCTCGCCTCCTTTTCCCATGTAGGTTATGACACAATGTTGAGTAGTCTTCTCCTGGTCTTCCGTACGTCTTTGGTGGTTATATATTTCACATGGTTTGTATATCTCTGTTAACCCCAATGTGGCAATGTATCCAATCCTCATCCCTTTCTATTTGGTGAACCATAAGTTTTTTAATGAATCTGTGATTGCCTTTCTCTGTGGAAATATCTTCATTGGTATCAATTTTTAAGTAACTCTTAAAAGTGATATGATAGGATATGTGTCTTTTGCTTTCTCACTTACTACACGTGGCGTGATTACGTCTAGACTCATCTATGGTGCTGCAAACGGCATTGTTTCATTTTTTTCACTAGCGAATATTCCATCTGTACATGGAGGAGTTCTTCTTTGTCCATCCATCTGTTGGTGGACTTTTTGGTTACTTCCATATCTTGGCTATTGTAATACTGTGCAGTGCAGATTTGCCTGCCTGTGTCTTTCCAATTCTCTCTTCTTAGGTTTTACGTCGAGGAGTGGGCCTGCTGGATCATATAGTAGCTCAATGTTTACCTTTTTAAGGCACCTCCATTCTGTTCTCATTCGTGGCCCTTTCCAAGTTACGTCCCCTTTGAAGTTGAGGGTATGCATTTCTCCACAACACTTTCAGCATTTATTGTTTGTAGTTTTCTTGCTGATGGTTATTCTGACAAGTGTGAGCTGATACCTCTCTGTGGTTGAATTCGAATGTGCCACATAATCTGTTGAAATTGAGCTTTAAGGCATGTCCTTTGCTATTTTTCAAGCTGTGATTACCCCTTAGTTCTTCAAAGTGTTCTCTTTAAGTATGTGTCACATTTTGAAATGTTTTGGCCTTTACCTCCCTCAAGACATTTTGAGGGCCTGTTTCATTTACAGTTCTGCAGTACTTGTTCCTATGAAGTGACCATTAGCACAGGCTTTAAAGCTGCTTTTGCAGGTAACTGCCAGAGGGCGGCAGCCTTTCTATGTCCCCCACCCTGGTAACTAGGGAAAAGCCCTTGCGGCCTGTGGTGTTTCTCGGTTATAAATTAGAGTGGAGTGTGCCCGGACAAACCCACACAAGCTGATGTCTCCTTACTTTTGTTGGATTTTTACATTTAATTTTTATTTTTTATTGGAGTAATTTTCCACTGTGTACGTGGACCACTTCTACTTTGTGCATTCCTCGGTTGATGGACATTTTCATTGCTTCCAAGTGTTGGCTATGGTAAATATTGTTGGAGTGCAGGATTGCCAGGCTGTGACTTTTCGATTCTCATTTTTTCTCAGGTGATAGGCCCAGCAGTGGGTGTGATTGATTGACTGGTAGCACCGTGTTTCCCTTTTCAAAGCACCTTCTTTGTGTTTTCATTAGTGGCTCTTACCACGTCCCCCTTAGAATCGAGGGTACGCATTTCTCCACAATCGCTTCAGCATATATTGTTTGCAGCATTTATGCTAATGGCCCTTCTGGCTGCTGTGAGCTGATAGGTTTTTGTAATTTGGGTTTGCATGTCTTTGAAAATTCGTAAAACTCATCATTTTTCTCCACCGTTTTCTTTTCTGTTAAAAAAAAAGGAAACAATTGGGAGTACAATAGAACTCTTGAAATTGTGTTCTTGGAAGGTTGCCCTCTTTTGAAATTTTTGGTCGATTTTCCACTCCAGAATTTTTTTAGAAAGCAGGTGTCTTTTACCGAACTGCAAGTTTGGTGAATATTTAGTGACCTTTAGCACTGGGTTTAAATCTGCTGTTGTGGGAAGTGGCCTCAAGCAGGCAGCATATCTCCATTCCCATATCTGGGTACTAGGGCAGCAGAGCCTTTCTGGAAGTCGTGTTCCTAGTTTGTAAATTACATTGGAATGTGCATGGAGAAAGCCCCATAAGTATATGTCTCATTATTTCTTCTTGGTTTTAAAATTTTTTTTTAATTGGGGTAAAGCTTAGAATATTGTTTGTCCTAGGTGTACACCATCTGGTTCGTTTGTACATTATAGATGTCTATTCAAGTACAGATCCTCTTCCCATGTAAAATGTTACTGACGGTTCCGCAGACCTCCCTTGCTATATGGTTGGTCTTTTTGAGATATGGATATAATATGTGTTTGTATACATATAGTAACACTAATCTTAATTTATCCATTCCCCCCACCTTTCCTTTTAGATGAGCATAGTTTGTTTTCTAAGTCTGTGAGTGTCTTTCTCTGTGGAAATATGTTCCTTTGTGTCAGTTATTAGATAACGCCTATAAGTGATATCATAGAATATAGGTCTTTTGCTTTCCGACTTACCTCATGTTTCGTGATTATCTCCAGACTCATTTGTGGTGCCTCAGAGAGCAGTGGTTCATTGTTTTCCATGGCTATTATTCCATTGTGTACATGGACCACTTCTTCTTTATCCATTCACCTGTTGTTGGACATTTTGATTGCTCCACTGTCTTGGCTATTGTGAATAAGGCTGCACTGCAGCTTTTGCGGCCTGTGTCTTCTCGATTCTTGTCTTCTCAGGTGAGAGGTCCAATGGTGCGCCTGCTGCATTGAATGGTGCCTGCAGTTTTACTTTTAAACACAGCTCCTTTCTGTTCTCATTATTGGCTGTTACCCCTTCACGTCTCACCAGCAGGTAGAGGGTAGACAGTTCCCTAAAACCCCTTCAGCATTTATTGTTTGTAGACTTTTTGCTCATGTTCAGGCGACTGGTGTAAGTTGAAACTTTTTGTAGATTAGATTGCATGGGTCTAACACTCCCTGAGGTTGAGCTTTTATCCATTTTCCTTTTTTTTTAAAAGAGCGTGAGTAAAACTTAACTCTTCATACTCTCTTCTTGAAACATTTGCCTGTTTTGAATTGTTTTGTCCATTCCCTCCTTCAGCACAATTTTTTAGGGCAGGTGTCCTTTACAGCCCTGAGTCCTTGGGAATGTTAAGTGACCATTAGCTGTGAGTTTAAAGCTGTTCTTGCAGGAAACGGCCACAAGGTGGCAGCATTTCCCCTTTACCATATTTGGTTACTAGGGAAACAGAGCCTTAATGGAAGTGGTGTTGTAGGTTGTAAATTAGAATGGAATGTGCCAGGGAAAAGCCCTTTAAGTTTATGTCTCATTACTTCTTGTTCATATTTGTAGTTTACTTTTTATTTTTTATCCCAGTAAATATGATTACAATGGTTTGTTTGTTCTAGGTGTGCAAGATGTGGTTCTTTCACACATATACATGTATCTATTGTTCCTCGCCTCCTTTTCCCATGTAGGTTATGACACAATGTTGAGTAGTCTTCTCCTGGTCTTCCGTACGTCTTTGGTGGTTATATATTTCACATGGTTTGTATATCTCTGTTAACCCCAATGTGGCAATGTATCCAATCCTCATCCCTTTCTATTTGGTGAACCATAAGTTTTTTAATGAATCTGTGATTGCCTTTCTCTGTGGAAATATCTTCATTGGTATCAATTTTTAAGTAACTCTTAAAAGTGATATGATAGGATATGTGTCTTTTGCTTTCTCACTTACTACACGTGGCGTGATTACGTCTAGACTCATCTATGGTGCTGCAAACGGCATTGTTTCATTTTTTTCACTAGCGAATATTCCATCTGTACATGGAGGAGTTCTTCTTTGTCCATCCATCTGTTGGTGGACTTTTTGGTTACTTCCATATCTTGGCTATTGTAATACTGTGCAGTGCAGATTTGCCTGCCTGTGTCTTTCCAATTCTCTCTTCTTAGGTTTTACGTCGAGGAGTGGGCCTGCTGGATCATATAGTAGCTCAATGTTTACCTTTTTAAGGCACCTCCATTCTGTTCTCATTCGTGGCCCTTTCCAAGTTACGTCCCCTTTGAAGTTGAGGGTATGCATTTCTCCACAACACTTTCAGCATTTATTGTTTGTAGTTTTCTTGCTGATGGTTATTCTGACAAGTGTGAGCTGATACCTCTCTGTGGTTGAATTCGAATGTGCCACATAATCTGTTGAAATTGAGCTTTAAGGCATGTCCTTTGCTATTTTTCAAGCTGTGATTACCCCTTAGTTCTTCAAAGTGTTCTCTTTAAGTATGTGTCACATTTTGAAATGTTTTGGCCTTTACCTCCCTCAAGACATTTTGAGGGCCTGTTTCATTTACAGTTCTGCAGTACTTGTTCCTATGAAGTGACCATTAGCACAGGCTTTAAAGCTGCTTTTGCAGGTAACTGCCAGAGGGCGGCAGCCTTTCTATGTCCCCCACCCTGGTAACTAGGGAAAAGCCCTTGCGGCCTGTGGTGTTTCTCGGTTATAAATTAGAGTGGAGTGTGCCCGGACAAACCCACACAAGCTGATGTCTCCTTACTTTTGTTGGATTTTTACATTTAATTTTTATTTTTTATTGGAGTAATTTTCCACTGTGTACGTGGACCACTTCTACTTTGTGCATTCCTCGGTTGATGGACATTTTCATTGCTTCCAAGTGTTGGCTATGGTAAATATTGTTGGAGTGCAGGATTGCCAGGCTGTGACTTTTCGATTCTCATTTTTTCTCAGGTGATAGGCCCAGCAGTGGGTGTGATTGATTGACTGGTAGCACCGTGTTTCCCTTTTCAAAGCACCTTCTTTGTGTTTTCATTAGTGGCTCTTACCACGTCCCCCTTAGAATCGAGGGTACGCATTTCTCCACAATCGCTTCAGCATATATTGTTTGCAGCATTTATGCTAATGGCCCTTCTGGCTGCTGTGAGCTGATAGGTTTTTGTAATTTGGGTTTGCATGTCTTTGAAAATTCGTAAAACTCATCATTTTTCTCCACCGTTTTCTTTTCTGTTAAAAAAAAAGGAAACAATTGGGAGTACAATAGAACTCTTGAAATTGTGTTCTTGGAAGGTTGCCCTCTTTTGAAATTTTTGGTCGATTTTCCACTCCAGAATTTTTTTAGAAAGCAGGTGTCTTTTACCGAACTGCAAGTTTGGTGAATATTTAGTGACCTTTAGCACTGGGTTTAAATCTGCTGTTGTGGGAAGTGGCCTCAAGCAGGCAGCATATCTCCATTCCCATATCTGGGTACTAGGGCAGCAGAGCCTTTCTGGAAGTCGTGTTCCTAGTTTGTAAATTACATTGGAATGTGCATGGAGAAAGCCCCATAAGTATATGTCTCATTATTTCTTCTTGGTTTTAAAATTTTTTTTTAATTGGGGTAAAGCTTAGAATATTGTTTGTCCTAGGTGTACACCATCTGGTTCGTTTGTACATTATAGATGTCTATTCAAGTACAGATCCTCTTCCCATGTAAAATGTTACTGACGGTTCCGCAGACCTCCCTTGCTATATGGTTGGTCTTTTTGAGATATGGATATAATATGTGTTTGTATACATATAGTAACACTAATCTTAATTTATCCATTCCCCCCACCTTTCCTTTTAGATGAGCATAGTTTGTTTTCTAAGTCTGTGAGTGTCTTTCTCTGTGGAAATATGTTCCTTTGTGTCAGTTATTAGATAACGCCTATAAGTGATATCATAGAATATAGGTCTTTTGCTTTCCGACTTACCTCATGTTTCGTGATTATCTCCAGACTCATTTGTGGTGCCTCAGAGAGCAGTGGTTCATTGTTTTCCATGGCTATTATTCCATTGTGTACATGGACCACTTCTTCTTTATCCATTCACCTGTTGTTGGACATTTTGATTGCTCCACTGTCTTGGCTATTGTGAATAAGGCTGCACTGCAGCTTTTGCGGCCTGTGTCTTCTCGATTCTTGTCTTCTCAGGTGAGAGGTCCAATGGTGCGCCTGCTGCATTGAATGGTGCCTGCAGTTTTACTTTTAAACACAGCTCCTTTCTGTTCTCATTATTGGCTGTTACCCCTTCACGTCTCACCAGCAGGTAGAGGGTACACAGTTCCCTAAAACCCCTTCAGCATTTATTGTTTGTAGACTTTTTGCTCATGTTCAGGCGACTGGTGTAAGTTGAAACTTTTTGTAGATTAGATTGCATGGGTCTAACACTCCCTGAGGTTGAGCTTTTATCCATTTTCCTTTTTTTTTAAAAGAGCGTGAGTAAAACTTAACTCTTCATACTCTCTTCTTGAAACATTTGCCTGTTTTGAATTGTTTTGTCCATTCCCTCCTTCAGCACAATTTTTTAGGGCAGGTGTCCTTTACAGCCCTGAGTCCTTGGGAATGTTAAGTGACCATTAGCTGTGAGTTTAAAGCTGTTCTTGCAGGAAACGGCCACAAGGTGGCAGCATTTCCCCTTTACCATATTTGGTTACTAGGGAAACAGAGCCTTAATGGAAGTGGTGTTGTAGGTTGTAAATTAGAATGGAATGTGCCAGGGAAAAGCCCTTTAAGTTTATGTCTCATTACTTCTTGTTCATATTTGTAGTTTACTTTTTATTTTTTATCCCAGTAAATATGATTACAATGGTTTGTTTGTTCTAGGTGTGCAAGATGTGGTTCTTTCACACATATACATGTATCTATTGTTCCTCGCCTCCTTTTCCCATGTAGGTTATGACACAATGTTGAGTAGTCTTCTCCTGGTCTTCCGTACGTCTTTGGTGGTTATATATTTCACATGGTTTGTATATCTCTGTTAACCCCAATGTGGCAATGTATCCAATCCTCATCCCTTTCTATTTGGTGAACCATAAGTTTTTTAATGAATCTGTGATTGCCTTTCTCTGTGGAAATATCTTCATTGGTATCAATTTTTAAGTAACTCTTAAAAGTGATATGATAGGATATGTGTCTTTTGCTTTCTCACTTACTACACGTGGCGTGATTACGTCTAGACTCATCTATGGTGCTGCAAACGGCATTGTTTCATTTTTTTCACTAGCGAATATTCCATCTGTACATGGAGGAGTTCTTCTTTGTCCATCCATCTGTTGGTGGACTTTTTGGTTACTTCCATATCTTGGCTATTGTAATACTGTGCAGTGCAGATTTGCCTGCCTGTGTCTTTCCAATTCTCTCTTCTTAGGTTTTACGTCGAGGAGTGGGCCTGCTGGATCATATAGTAGCTCAATGTTTACCTTTTTAAGGCACCTCCATTCTGTTCTCATTCGTGGCCCTTTCCAAGTTACGTCCCCTTTGAAGTTGAGGGTATGCATTTCTCCACAACACTTTCAGCATTTATTGTTTGTAGTTTTCTTGCTGATGGTTATTCTGACAAGTGTGAGCTGATACCTCTCTGTGGTTGAATTCGAATGTGCCACATAATCTGTTGAAATTGAGCTTTAAGGCATGTCCTTTGCTATTTTTCAAGCTGTGATTACCCCTTAGTTCTTCAAAGTGTTCTCTTTAAGTATGTGTCACATTTTGAAATGTTTTGGCCTTTACCTCCCTCAAGACATTTTGAGGGCCTGTTTCATTTACAGTTCTGCAGTACTTGTTCCTATGAAGTGACCATTAGCACAGGCTTTAAAGCTGCTTTTGCAGGTAACTGCCAGAGGGCGGCAGCCTTTCTATGTCCCCCACCCTGGTAACTAGGGAAAAGCCCTTGCGGCCTGTGGTGTTTCTCGGTTATAAATTAGAGTGGAGTGTGCCCGGACAAACCCACACAAGCTGATGTCTCCTTACTTTTGTTGGATTTTTACATTTAATTTTTATTTTTTATTGGAGTAATTTTCCACTGTGTACGTGGACCACTTCTACTTTGTGCATTCCTCGGTTGATGGACATTTTCATTGCTTCCAAGTGTTGGCTATGGTAAATATTGTTGGAGTGCAGGATTGCCAGGCTGTGACTTTTCGATTCTCATTTTTTCTCAGGTGATAGGCCCAGCAGTGGGTGTGATTGATTGACTGGTAGCACCGTGTTTCCCTTTTCAAAGCACCTTCTTTGTGTTTTCATTAGTGGCTCTTACCACGTCCCCCTTAGAATCGAGGGTACGCATTTCTCCACAATCGCTTCAGCATATATTGTTTGCAGCATTTATGCTAATGGCCCTTCTGGCTGCTGTGAGCTGATAGGTTTTTGTAATTTGGGTTTGCATGTCTTTGAAAATTCGTAAAACTCATCATTTTTCTCCACCGTTTTCTTTTCTGTTAAAAAAAAAGGAAACAATTGGGAGTACAATAGAACTCTTGAAATTGTGTTCTTGGAAGGTTGCCCTCTTTTGAAATTTTTGGTCGATTTTCCACTCCAGAATTTTTTTAGAAAGCAGGTGTCTTTTACCGAACTGCAAGTTTGGTGAATATTTAGTGACCTTTAGCAATGGGTTTAAATCTGCTGTTGTGGGAAGTGGCCTCAAGCAGGCAGCATATCTCCATTCCCATATCTGGGTACTAGGGCAGCAGAGCCTTTCTGGAAGTCGTGTTCCTAGTTTGTAAATTACATTGGAATGTGCATGGAGAAAGCCCCATAAGTATATGTCTCATTATTTCTTCTTGGTTTTAAAATTTTTTTTTAATTGGGGTAAAGCTTAGAATATTGTTTGTCCTAGGTGTACACCATCTGGTTCGTTTGTACATTATAGATGTCTATTCAAGTACAGATCCTCTTCCCATGTAAAATGTTACTGACGGTTCCGCAGACCTCCCTTGCTATATGGTTGGTCTTTTTGAGATATGGATATAATATGTGTTTGTATACATATAGTAACACTAATCTTAATTTATCCATTCCCCCCACCTTTCCTTTTAGATGAGCATAGTTTGTTTTCTAAGTCTGTGAGTGTCTTTCTCTGTGGAAATATGTTCCTTTGTGTCAGTTATTAGATAACGCCTATAAGTGATATCATAGAATATAGGTCTTTTGCTTTCCGACTTACCTCATGTTTCGTGATTATCTCCAGACTCATTTGAGGTGCCTCAGAGAGCAGTGGTTCATTGTTTTCCATGGCTATTATTCCATTGTGTACATGGACCACTTCTTCTTTATCCATTCACCTGTTGTTGGACATTTTGATTGCTCCACTGTCTTGGCTATTGTGAATAAGGCTGCACTGCAGCTTTTGCGGCCTGTGTCTTCTCGATTCTTGTCTTCTCAGGTGAGAGGTCCAATGGTGCGCCTGCTGCATTGAATGGTGCCTGCAGTTTTACTTTTAAACACAGCTCCTTTCTGTTCTCATTATTGGCTGTTACCCCTTTACGTCTCACCAGCAGGTAGAGGGTACACAGTTCCCTAAAACCCCTTCAGCATTTATTGTTTGTAGACTTTTTGCTCATGTTCAGGCGACTGGTGTAAGTTGAAACTTTTTGTAGATTAGATTGCATGGGTCTAACACTCCCTGAGGTTGAGCTTTTATCCATTTTCCTTTTTTTTTAAAAGAGCGTGAGTAAAACTTAACTCTTCATACTCTCTTCTTGAAACATTTGCCTGTTTTGAATTGTTTTGTCCATTCCCTCCTTCAGCACAATTTTTTAGGGCAGGTGTCCTTTACAGCCCTGAGTCCTTGGGAATGTTAAGTGACCATTAGCTGTGAGTTTAAAGCTGTTCTTGCAGGAAACGGCCACAAGGTGGCAGCATTTCCCCTTTACCATATTTGGTTACTAGGGAAACAGAGCCTTAATGGAAGTGGTGTTGTAGGTTGTAAATTAGAATGGAATGTGCCAGGGAAAAGCCCTTTAAGTTTATGTCTCATTACTTCTTGTTCATATTTGTAGTTTACTTTTTATTTTTTATCCCAGTAAATATGATTACAATGGTTTGTTTGTTCTAGGTGTGCAAGATGTGGTTCTTTCACACATATACATGTATCTATTGTTCCTCGCCTCCTTTTCCCATGTAGGTTATGACACAATGTTGAGTAGTCTTCTCCTGGTCTTCCGTACGTCTTTGGTGGTTATATATTTCACATGGTTTGTATATCTCTGTTAACCCCAATGTGGCAATGTATCCAATCCTCATCCCTTTCTATTTGGTGAACCATAAGTTTTTTAATGAATCTGTGATTGCCTTTCTCTGTGGAAATATCTTCATTGGTATCAATTTTTAAGTAACTCTTAAAAGTGATATGATAGGATATGTGTCTTTTGCTTTCTCACTTACTACACGTGGCGTGATTACGTCTAGACTCATCTATGGTGCTGCAAACGGCATTGTTTCATTTTTTTCACTAGCGAATATTCCATCTGTACATGGAGGAGTTCTTCTTTGTCCATCCATCTGTTGGTGGACTTTTTGGTTACTTCCATATCTTGGCTATTGTAATACTGTGCAGTGCAGATTTGCCTGCCTGTGTCTTTCCAATTCTCTCTTCTTAGGTTTTACGTCGAGGAGTGGGCCTGCTGGATCATATAGTAGCTCAATGTTTACCTTTTTAAGGCACCTCCATTCTGTTCTCATTCGTGGCCCTTTCCAAGTTACGTCCCCTTTGAAGTTGAGGGTATGCATTTCTCCACAACACTTTCAGCATTTATTGTTTGTAGTTTTCTTGCTGATGGTTATTCTGACAAGTGTGAGCTGATACCTCTCTGTGGTTGAATTCGAATGTGCCACATAATCTGTTGAAATTGAGCTTGAAGGCATGTCCTTTGCTATTTTTCAAGCTGTGATTACCCCTTAGTTCTTCAAAGTGTTCTCTTTAAGTATGTGTCACATTTTGAAATGTTTTGGCCTTTACCTCCCTCAAGACATTTTGAGGGCCTGTTTCATTTACAGTTCTGCAGTACTTGTTCCTATGAAGTGACCATTAGCACAGGCTTTAAAGCTGCTTTTGCAGGTAACTGCCAGAGGGCGGCAGCCTTTCTATGTCCCCCACCCTGGTAACTAGGGAAAAGCCCTTGCGGCCTGTGGTGTTTCTCGGTTATAAATTAGAGTGGAGTGTGCCCGGACAAACCCACACAAGCTGATGTCTCCTTACTTTTGTTGGATTTTTACATTTAATTTTTATTTTTTATTGGAGTAATTTTCCACTGTGTACGTGGACCACTTCTACTTTGTGCATTCCTCGGTTGATGGACATTTTCATTGCTTCCAAGTGTTGGCTATGGTAAATATTGTTGGAGTGCAGGATTGCCAGGCTGTGACTTTTCGATTCTCATTTTTTCTCAGGTGATAGGCCCAGCAGTGGGTGTGATTGATTGACTGGTAGCACCGTGTTTCCCTTTTCAAAGCACCTTCTTTGTGTTTTCATTAGTGGCTCTTACCACGTCCCCCTTAGAATCGAGGGTACGCATTTCTCCACAATCGCTTCAGCATTTATTGTTTGCAGCATTTATGCTAATGGCCCTTCTGGCTGCTGTGAGCTGATAGGTTTTTGTAATTTGGGTTTGCATGTCTTTGAAAATTCGTAAAACTCATCATTTTTCTCCACCGTTTTCTTTTCTGTTAAAAAAAAAGGAAACAATTGGGAGTACAATAGAACTCTTGAAATTGTGTTCTTGGAAGGTTGCCCTCTTTTGAAATTTTTGGTCGATTTTCCACTCCAGAATTTTTTTAGAAAGCAGGTGTCTTTTACCGAACTGCAAGTTTGGTGAATATTTAGTGACCTTTAGCAATGGGTTTAAAGCTGCTGTTGTGGGAAGTGGCCTCAAGCAGGCAGCATATCTCCATTCCCATATCTGGGTACTAGGGCAGCAGAGCCTTTCTGGAAGTCGTGTTCCTAGTTTGTAAATTACATTGGAATGTGCATGGAGAAAGCCCCATAAGTATATGTCTCATTATTTCTTCTTGGTTTTAAAATTTTTTTTTAATTGGGGTAAAGCTTAGAATATTGTTTGTCCTAGGTGTACACCATCTGGTTCGTTTGTACATTATAGATGTCTATTCAAGTACAGATCCTCTTCCCATGTAAAATGTTACTGACGGTTCCGCAGACCTCCCTTGCTATATGGTTGGTCTTTTTGAGATATGGATATAATATGTGTTTGTATACATATAGTAACACTAATCTTAATTTATCCATTCCCCCCACCTTTCCTTTTAGATGAGCATAGTTTGTTTTCTAAGTCTGTGAGTGTCTTTCTCTGTGGAAATATGTTCCTTTGTGTCAGTTATTAGATAACGCCTATAAGTGATATCATAGAATATAGGTCTTTTGCTTTCCGACTTACCTCATGTTTCGTGATTATCTCCAGACTCATTTGAGGTGCCTCAGAGAGCAGTGGTTCATTGTTTTCCATGGCTATTATTCCATTGTGTACATGGACCACTTCTTCTTTATCCATTCACCTGTTGTTGGACATTTTGATTGCTCCACTGTCTTGGCTATTGTGAATAAGGCTGCACTGCAGCTTTTGCGGCCTGTGTCTTCTCGATTCTTGTCTTCTCAGGTGAGAGGTCCAATGGTGCGCCTGCTGCATTGAATGGTGCCTGCAGTTTTACTTTTAAACACAGCTCCTTTCTGTTCTCATTATTGGTTGTTACCCCTTTACGTCTCACCAGCAGGTAGAGGGTACACAGTTCCCTAAAACCCCTTCAGCATTTATTGTTTGTAGACTTTTTGCTCATGTTCAGGCGACTGGTGTAAGTTGAAACTTTTTGTAGATTAGATTGCATGGGTCTAACACTCCCTGAGGTTGAGCTTTTATCCATTTTCCTTTTTTTTTAAAAGAGCGTGAGTAAAACTTAACTCTTCATACTCTCTTCTTGAAACATTTGCCTGTTTTGAATTGTTTTGTCCATTCCCTCCTTCAGCACAATTTTTTAGGGCAGGTGTCCTTTACAGCCCTGAGTCCTTGGGAATGTTAAGTGACCATTAGCTGTGAGTTTAAAGCTGTTCTTGCAGGAAACGGCCACAAGGTGGCAGCATTTCCCCTTTACCAAATTTGGTTACTAGGGAAACAGAGCCTTAATGGAAGTGGTGTTCTAGGTTGTAAATTAGAATGGAATGTGCCAGGGAAAAGCCCTTTAAGTTTATGTCTCATTACTTCTTGTTCATATTTGTAATTTACTTTTTATTGTTTATCCCAGCAAATATGATTACAATGGTTTGTTTGTTCTAGGTGTGCAAGATGTGGTTCTTTCACACATATACATGTATCTATACTTCCTCGCATCCTTTTCGCATGTAGGTTATGACACAATGTTGAGTAGTCTTCCCCTGGTCTTCCGTACGTCTTTGGTGGTTATATATTTCACATGGTTTGTATATCTCTGTTAACCCCAACATGGTAATGTATCCAATCCTCATCCCTTTCTATGTGGTGAACCATAAGTTTTTAATGAATCTGTGATTGCCTTTCTCTGTGGAAATATCTTCATTGGTATCAATTTTTAAGTAACTCTTAAAAGTGATATGATAGGATATGTGTCTTTTGCTTTCTCACTTACTACACGTGGCGTGATTACGTCTAGACTCATCTGTGGTGCTACAAATGGCATTGTTTCATTTTTTCACTAGCGAATATTCCATCTCTACATGGAGGAGTTCTTCCTTGTCCACCCATGTGTTGGTGGACTTTTTGGTTACTTCCATATCTTGGCTATTGTAATACTGTGCAATGCAGATTTGCCTGCCTGTGTCTTTCCAATTCTCTCTTCTTAGGTTATACGTCGAGGAGTGGGCCTGCTGGATCATATGGTAGCTCAATGTTTACCTTTTTAAGGCACCTCCATTCTGTTCTCATTCGTGGCCCTTTCCAAGTTACGTCCCCTCTGAAGTTGAGGGTATGCATTTCTCCACAACACTTTCAGCATTTATTGTTTGTAGTTTTCTTGCTGATGGTTATTCTGACAAGTGTGAGCTGATACCTCTCTGTGGTTGAATTCGAATGTGCCACATAATCCGTTGAAATTGAGCTTGAAGGCATGTCCTTTGCTATTTTTCAAGCTGTGATTACCCCTTAGTTCTTCAAAGTGTTCTCTTTAAGTATGTGTCACATTTTGAAATGTTTTGGCCTTTACCTCCCTCAAGACATTTTGAGGGCAGGTTTCATTTACAGTTCTGCAGTACTTGTTCCTATGAAGTGACCATTAGCACAGGCTTTAAAGCTGCTTTTGCAGGTAACTGCCAGAGGGCGGCAGCCTTTCTATGTCCCCCACCCTGGTAACTAGGGAAAAGCCCTTGTGGCCTGTGGTCTTTCTCGGTTATAAATTAGAGTGGAGTGTGCCCGGACAAACCCACACAAGCTGATGTCTCCTTACTTTTGTTGGATTTTTACATTTAGTTTTTATTTTTTATTGGAGTAATTTTCCACTGTGTACGTGGACCACTTCTACTTTGTGCATTCCTCGGTTGATGGACATTTTCATTGCTTCCAAGTGTTGGCTATGGTAAATATTGTTGGAGTGCAGGATTGCCAGGCTGTGACTTTTCGATTCTCATTTTTTCTCAGGTGATAGGCCCAGCAGTGGGTGTGATTGATTGACTGGTAGCACCGTGTTTCCCTTTTCAAAGCACCTTCTTTGTGTTTTCATTAGTGGCTCTTACCACGTCCCCCTTAGAATCGAGGGTACGCATTTCTCCACAATCGCTTCAGCATTTATTGTTTGCAGCATTTATGCTAATGGCCCTTCTGGCTGCTGTGAGCTGATAGGTTTTTGTAATTTGGGTTTGCATGTCTTTGAAAATTCGTAAAACTCATCATTTTTCTCCACCGTTTTCTTTTCTGTTAAAAAAAAGGAAACAATTGGGAGTACAATAGAACTCTTGAAATTGTGTTCTTGGAAGGTTGCGCTCTTTTGAAATTTTTGGTCGATTTTCCACCCCAGAATTTTTTTAGAAAGCAGGTGTCTTTTACCGAACTGCAAGTTTGGTGAATATTTAGTGACCTTTAGCAATGGGTTTAAAGCTGCTGTTGTAGGAAGCGGCCTCAAGCAGGCAGCATGTCTCCATTCCCATATCTGGGTACTAGGGCAGCAGAGCCTTTCTGGAAGTCGTGTTCCTAGTTTGTAAATTACATTGGAATGTGCATGGAGAAAGCCCCATAAGTTTATGTCTCATTATTTTTTCTTGGTTTTAAATTTTTTTTTAATTGGGGTAAAGCTTAGAATATTGTTTGTCCTAGGTGTACACAATCTGGTTCGTTTGTACATTATATATGTCTATTCAAGTACAGATACTCTTCCCATGTAAAATGTTACTGAGTGTTCCGCAGACCTCCCTTGCTATATGGTTGGTCTTTTTGAGATATGTATATAATATGTGTTTGTATACATATAGTAACACTAATCTTAATTTATCCATTCCCCCCACCTTTCCTTTTAGATGAGCATAGTTTGTTTTCTAAGTCTGTGAGTGTCTTTCTCTGTGGAAATATGTTCCTTTGTGTCAGTTATTAGATAACGCCTATAAGTGATATCATAGAATATAGGTCTTTTGCTTTCCGACTTACCTCATGTTTCGTGATTATCTCCAGACTCATTTGAGGTGCCTCAGAGAGCAGTGGTTCATTGGTTTCCATGGCTATTATTCCATTGTGTACATGGACCACTTCTTCTTTATCCATTCACCTGTTGTTGGACATTTCGATTGCTTCACTGTCTTGGCTATTGTGAATAAGGCTGCACTGCAGCTTTTGCGGCCTGTGTCTTCTCGATTCTTGTCTTCTCAAGTGAGAGGTCCATTGGTGCCCCTGCTGGATTGAATGGTACCTCCATTTTTACTTTTAAACACAGCTCCTTTCTGTTCTCATTATTGGCTGTTACCCCTTTACGTCTCACCAGCAGGTAGAGGGTACACAGTTCCCTAAAACCCCTTCAGCATTTATTGTTTGTAGACTTTTTGCTCATGGTCAGTCGACTGGTGTAAGTTGAAACTTTTTGTAGATTAGATTGCATGGGTCTAACACTCCCTGAGGTTGAGCTTTTATCCATTTTCCTTTTTTTTAAAAGAGCGTGAGTAAAACTTAACTCTTCATACTCTCTTCTTGAAACATTTGCCTGTTTTGAACTGTTTTGTCCATTCCCTCCTTCAGCACAATTTTTAGTGCAGGTGTCCTTTACAGCCCTGAGTCCTTGGGAATGTTAAGTGACCATTAGCTGTGAGTTTAACGCTGTTCTTGCAGGAAACGGCCACAAGGTGGCAGCATTTCCCCTTTACCAAATTTGGTTACTAGGGAAACAGAGCCTTAATGGAAGTGGTGTTCTAGGTTATAAATTAGAATGGAATGTGCCAGGGAAAAGCCCTTTAAGTTTATGTCTCATTACTTCTTCTTCATGTTTGTAATTTACTTTTTATTTTCTTATTCCAGCACATTTGATTACAATGGTTTGTTTGTTCTAGGTGTGCAAGATGTGGTTCTTTCACACATATACGTGTATCTATTCTTCCTCGCATCCTTTTCCCATGTAGGTTATGACACAATGTTGAGTAGTCTTCTCCTGGTCTTCCGTACATCTTTGGTGATTATATATTTCGCATGGTTTGTATATCTCTGTTACCCCAATATGGTAATGTATGCAATCCTCATCCCTTTCTATTTGGTGAACCATAAGTTTTTTAATGTATCTGTGATTGCCTTTCTCTGTGGAAATATCTTCATTGGTATCAATTTTTAAGTATCTCTTAAAAGTGATATGATAGGATATGTGTCTTTTGCTTTCTCACTTACTACACGTGGCGTGATTACATCTAGACTCATCTATGGTGCTGCAAACGGCATTGTTTCATTTTTTTCACTAGCGAATATTCCATCTGTACATGGAGGAGTTCTTCTTTGTCCATCCATCTGTTGGTGGACTTTTTGGTTACTTCCATATCTTGGCTATTGTAATACTGTGCAGTGCAGATTTGCCTGCCTGTGCCTTTCCAATTCTCTCTTCTTAGGTTTTACGTCGAGCAGTGGGCCTGCTGGATCATATAGTAGCTCAACGTTTACCTTTTTAAGGCACCTCCATTCTGTTCTCATTCGAGGCCCTTTCCAAGTTACGTCCCCTTTGAAGTTGAGGGTATGCATTTCTCCACAACACCTTCAGCATTTATTGTTTGTAGTTTTCTTGCTGATGGTTATTCTGACAAGTGTGAGCTGATACCTCTCTGTGGTTGAATTCGAATGTGCCACATAATCGGTTGAAATTGAGCTTTAAGGCATGTCCTTTTCTATTTTTCAAGCTGTGATTACCCCTTAGTTCTTCAAAGTGTTCTCTTTAAGTATGTGTCACATTTTGAAATATTTTGGCCTTTACCTCCCTCAAGATATTTTGAGGCCCTGTTTCATTTACAGTTCTGCAGTACTTGTTCCTATGAAGTGACCATTAGCACAGGCTTTAAAGCTGCTTTTGCAGGTAACTGCCAGAGGGCGGCAGCCTTTCTATGTCCCCCACCCTGGTAACTAGGGAAAAGCCCTTGCGGCCTGTGGTGTTTCTCGGTTATAAATTAGAGTGGAGTGTGCCCGGACAAACCCACACAAGCTGATGTCTCCTTACTTTTGTTGGATTTTTAAATTTAATTTTTATTTTTTTGGAGTAATTTTCCACTGTGTATGTGGACCACTTCTACTTTGTGCATTCCTCGGTTGATGGACATTTTCATTGCTTCCAAGTGTTGGCTATGGTAAATATTGTTGGAGTGCAGGATTGCCAAGCTGTGACTTTTCGATTCTCATTTTCTCAGGTGATAGGCCCAGCAGTGGGTGTGATTGATTGACTGGTAGCACCGTGTTACCCTTTTCAAAGCACATTATTTGTGTTTTCATTAGTGGCTCTTACCACGTCCCCCTTAGAATCGAGGGTACGCATTTCTCCACAATCGCTTCAGCATTTATTGTTTGCAGCATTTATGCTAATGGCCCTACTGGCTGCTGTGAGCTGATAGGTTTTTGTAATTTGGGTTTGCATGTCTTTGAAAATTCGTAAAACTCATCATTTTTCTCCACCGTTTTCTTTTCTGTTAAAAAAAAGGAAACAATTGGGAGTACAATAGAACTCTTGAAATTGTATTCTTGGAAGGTTGCCCTCTTTTGAAATTTTTGGTCGATTTTCCACCCCAGAATTTTTTTAGAAAGCAGGTGTCTTTTCCCGAACTGCAAGTTTGGTGAATATTTAGTGACCTTTAGCAATGGGTTTAAAGCTGCTGTTATAGGAAGTGGCCTCAAGCAGGAAGCATATCTCCATTCCCATATCTGGGTACTAGGGCAGCAGAGCCTTTCTGGAAGTCGTGTTCCTAATTTGTAAATTACATTGGAATGTGCATGGAGAAAGCCCCATAAGTTTATGTCTCATTATTTCTTCTTGGTTTTAAAATTTTTTTTAATTGGGGTAAAGCTTAGAATATTGTTTGTCCTAGGTGTACACCATCTGGTTCGTTTGTATATTATATATGTCTATTCAAGGACAGATCCTCTTCCCATGTAAAATGTTACTGAGGGTTCCGCAGACCTCCCTTGCTATATGGTTGGTCTTTTTGAGATATGGATATAATATGTGTTTGTATACATATAGTAACACTAATCTTAATTTATCGATTCCCCCACCTTTCCTTTTAGATGAGCATAGTCATATTTACTGGGATAAAAAATAAAAAGTAAACTACAAATATGAACAAGAAGTAATGAGACATAAACTTAAAGGGCTTTTCCCTGGCACATTCCATTCTAATTTACAACCTAGAACACCACTTCCATTAAGGCTCTGTTTCCCTAGTAACCAAATTTGGTAAAGGGGAAATGCTGCCACCTTGTGGCCGTTTCCTGCAAGAACAGCTTTAAACTCACAGCTAATGGTCACTTAACATTCCCAAGGACTCAGGGCTGTAAAGGACACCTGCCCTAAAAAATTGTGCTGAAGGAGGGAATGGACAAAAAAATTCAAAACAGGCAAATGTTTCAAGAAGAGAGTATGAAGAGTTAAGTTTTACTCACGCTCTTTTAAAAAAAAGGAAAATGGATAAAAGCTCAACCTCAGGGAGTGTTAGACCCATGCAATCTAATCTACAAAAAGTTTCAACTTACACCAGTCGACTTACCATCAGCAAAAAGTCTACGAACAATAAATGTTGAAGGGGTTTTTGAGAACTGTGTACACTCTACCTGCTGGTGAGACGTGAAGGGGTAACAGCCAATAATGAGAACAGAAAGGAGCTGTGTTTAAAAGTAAAACTGCAGGTACCATTGAATACACCAGGCGCACCATTGGACCTCTCACCTGAGAAGACAAGAATCGAGAAGACACAGGCCGCAAAAGCTGCAGTGCAGCCTTATTCACAATAGCCAAGACAGTGGAGCAATCGAAATGTCCAACAACAGGTGAATGGATAAAGAAGAAGTGGTCCATGTACACAATGGAATAATAGCCATGGAAACCAATGAACCACTGCTCTCTGAGGCACCACAAATGAGTCTGGAGATAATCACGAAACATGAGGTAAGTCGGAAAGCAAAAGACCTATATTCTATGATATCCCTTATAGGCGTTATCTAATAACTGACACAAAGGAACATATTTCCACAGAGAAAGACACTCACAGACTTAGAAAACAAACTATGCTCATCTAAAAGGAAAGGTGGGGGGAATGGATAAATTAAGATTAGTGTTACTATATGTATACAAACACATATTATATATATATATCTCAAAAAGACCAACCATATAGCAAGGGAGGTCTGCGGAACCCTCAGTAACATTTTACATGGGAAGAGGATCTGTACTTGAATAGACATATATAATGTACAAACGAACCAGATGGTGTACACCTAGGACAAACAATATTCTAAGCTTTACCCCAATTAAAAAAAATTTTAAAACCAAGAAGAAATAATGAGACATAAACTTATGGGGCTTTCTCCATGCACATTCCAATGTAATTTACAAACTAGGAACACGACTTCCAGAAAGGCTCTGCTGCCCTAGTACCCAGATATGGGAATGGAGATATGCTGCCTGCTTGAGGACACTTCCCACAACAGCAGCTTTAAACCCATTGCTAAAGGTCACTAAATATTCACCAGACTTGCAGTTCGGTAAAAGACACCTGCTTTCTAAAAAAATTCTGGGGTGCAAAGTCGACCAAAAATTTCAAAAGAGGTCAACCTTCCAAGAACACAATTTCAAGAGTTATATTGTACTCCCAATTGTTTCCTTTTTTTTAACAGAAAAGAAAACGGTGGAGAAAAATGATGAGTTTTACGAATTTTCAAAGACATGCAAACCCAAATTACAAAAACCTATCAGCTCACAGCAGCCAGAAGGGCCATTAGCATAAATGTTGCAAACAATAAATGCTGAAGCGATTGTGGAGAAATGCGTACCCTGGATTCTAAGGGGGACGTGGTAAGAGCCACTAATGAAAACACAAAGAAGGTGCTTTGAAAAGGGAAACACTGTGCTACCAGTCAATCAATCACACCCACTGCTGGGCCTATCACCTGAGAAAATGAGAATCAAAAAGTCACAGGCAGGCAATCCTGCAGTCCAACAATATTTACCATAGCCAACACTTGGAAGCAATGAAAATGTCCATCAACGGAGGAATGCACAAAGTGGAAGTGGTCCACGTACACAGTGGAAAATTACTCCAATAAAAAATAAAAATTAAATTTAAAAATCCAACAAAAGTAAGGAGACATCAGCTTGTGTGGGTTTGTCCGGGCACACTCCACTCTAATTTATAACCGAGAAACACCACAGGCCGCAAGGGCTTTTCCCTAGTTACCAGGGTGGGGGACATAGAAAGGCTGCCGCCCTCTGGCAGTTACCTGCAAAAGCAGCTTTAAAGCCTGTGCTAATGGTCACTTCATAGGAACAAGTACTGCAGAACTGTAAATGAAACCTGCCCTCAAAATGTCTTGAGGGAGGTAAAGGCCAAAACATTTCAAAATGTGACACATACTTAAAGAGAACACTTTGAAGAACTAAGGGGTAATCACAGCTTGAAAAATAAAAAGGACATGCCTTAAAGCTCAATTTCAACGGATTATGTGGCACATTCGAATTCAACCACAGAGAGGTATCAGCTCACACTTGTCAGAATAACCATCAGCAAGAAAACTACAAACAATAAATGCTGAAGGTGTTGTGGAGAAATGCATACCCTCAACTTCAAAGGGGACGTAACTTGGAAAGGGCCACGAATGAGAACAGAATGGAGGTGCCTTAAAAAGGTAAACATTGAGCTACCATATGATCCAGCAGGCCCACTCCTCGACGTATAACCTAAGAAGAGAGAATTGGAAAGACACAGGCAGGCAAATCTGCATGGCACAGTATTACAATAGCCAAGATATGGAAGTAACCATAAAGTCCACCAACAGATGGGTGGACAAAGAAGAACTCCTCCATGTAGAGATGGAATATTCGCTAGTGAAAAAATGAAACAATGCCATTTATAGCACCATAGATGAGTCTAGACGTAATCACGCCACGTGTAGTAAGTGAGAAAGCAAAAGACACATATCCTATCATATCACTTTTAAGAGTTACTTAAAAATTGATACCAATGAAGATATTTCCACAGAGAAAGGCAATCACAGAATCATTAAAAACTTATGGTTCACCACATAGAAAGGGATGAGGATTGGATACATTACCATGTTGGGGTTAACAGAGATATACAAACCATGTGAAATATATGACCACCAAAGACGTACGGAAGACCAGGGGAAGACTACTCAACATTGTGTCATAACCTACATGCGAAAAGGATGCGAGGAAGTATAGATACATGTATATGTGTGAAAGAACCACATCTTGCACACCTAGAACAAACAAACCATTGTAATCATATTTGCTGGGATAAACAATAAAAAGTAAATTACAAATATGAACAAGAAGTAATGAGACATAAACTTAAAGGGCTTTTCCCTGGCACATTCCATTCTAATTTACAACCTAGAACACCACTTCCATTAAGGCTCTGTTTCCCTAGTAACCAAATTTGGTAAAGGGGAAATGCTGCCACCTTGTGGCCGTTTCCTGCAAGAACAGCTTTAAACTCACAGCTAATGGTCACTTAACATTCCCAAGGACTCAGGGCTGTAAAGGACACCTGCCCTAAAAAATTGTGCTGAAGGAGGGAATGGACAAAACAATTCAAAACAGGCAAATGTTTCAAGAAGAGAGTATGAAGAGTTAAGTTTTACTCACGCTCTTTTAAAAAAAAGGAAAATGGATAAAAGCTCAACCTCAGGGAGTGTTAGACCCATGCAATCTAATCTACAAAAAGTTTCAACTTACACCAGTCGACTTACCATCAGCCAAAAGTCTACGAACAATAAATGTTGAAGGGGTTTTTGAGAACTGTGTACACTCTACCTGCTGGTGAGACGTGAAGGGGTAACAGCCAATAATGAGAACAGAAAGGAGCTGTGTTTAAAAGTAAAACTGCAGGTGCCATTCAATACAGCAGGCGCACCATTGGACCTCTCACCTGAGAAGACAAGAATCGAGAAGACACAGGCCGCAAAAGCTGCAGTGCAGCCTTATTCACAATAGCCAAGACAGTGGAGCAATCGAAATGTCCAACAACAGGTGAATGGATAAAGAAGAAGTGGTCCATGTACACAATGGAATAATAGCCATGGAAACCAATGAACCACTGCTCTCTGAGGCACCACAAATGAGTCTGGAGATAATCACGAAACATGAGGTAAGTCGGAAAGCAAAAGACCTATATTCTATGATATCCCTTATAGGCGTTATCTAATAACTGACACAAAGGAACATATTTCCACAGAGAAAGACACTCACAGACTTAGAAAACAAACTATGCTCATCTAAAAGGAAAGGTGGGGGGAATGGATAAATTAAGATTAGTGTTACTATATGTATACAAACACATATTATATACATATCTCAAAAAGACCAACCATATAGCAAGGGAGGTCTGCGGAACCCTCAGTAACATTTTACATGGGAAGAGGATCTGTACTTGAATAGACATATATAATGTACAAACGAACCAGATGGTGTACACCTAGGACAAACAATATTCTAAGCTTTACCCCAATTAAAAAAAATTTTAAAACCAAGAAGAAATAATGAGACATAAACTTATGGGGCTTTCTCCATGCACATTCCAATGTAATTTACAAACTAGGAACACGACTTCCAGAAAGGCTCTGCTGCCCTAGTAGCCAGATATGGGAATGGAGATATGCTGCCTGCTTGAGGCCACTTCCCACAACAGCAGCTTTAAACCCATTGCTAAAGGTCACTAAATATTCACCAAACTTGCAGTTCGGTAAAAGACACCTGCTTTCTAAAAAAATTCTGGGGTGCAAAATCGACCAAAAATTTCAAAAGAGGTCAACCTTCCAAGAACACAATTTCAAGAGTTATATTGTACTCCCAATTGTTTCCTTTTTTTTAACAGAAAAGAAAATGGTGGAGAAAAATGATGAGTTTTACGAATTTTCAAAGACATGCAAACCCAAATTACAAAAACCTATCAGCTCACAGCAGCCAGAAGGGCCATTAGCATAAATGCTGCAAACAATAAATGCTGAAGCGATTGTGGAGAAATGCGTACCCTGGATTCTAAGGGGGACGTGGTAAGAGCCACTAATGAAAACACAAAGAAGGTGCTTTGAAAAGGGAAACACGGTGCTACCAGTCAATCAATCACACCCACTGCTGGGCCTATCACCTGAGAAAATGAGAATCAAAAAGTCACAGGCAGGCAATCCTGCAGTCCAACAATATTTACCATAGCCAACACTTGGAAGCAATGAAAATGTCCATCAACGGAGGAATGCACAAAGTGGAAGTGGTCCACGTACACAGTGGAAAATTACTCCAATAAAAAATAAAAATTAAATTTAAAAATCCAACAAAAGTAAGGAGACATCAGCTTGTGTGGGTTTGTCCGGGCACACTCCACTCTAATTTATAACCGAGAAACACCACAGGCCGCAAGGGCTTTTCCCTAGTTACCAGGGTGGGGGACATAGAAAGGCTGCCGCCCTCTGGCAGTTACCTGCAAAAGCAGCTTTAAAGCCTGTGCTAATGGTCACTTCATAGGAACAAGTACTGCAGAACTGTAAATGAAACCTGCCCTCAAAATGTCTTGAGGGAGGTAAAGGCCAAAACATTTCAAAATGTGACACATACTTAAAGAGAACACTTTGAAGAACTAAGGGGTAATCACAGCTTGAAAAATAAAAAGGACATGCCTTAAAGCTCAATTTCAACGGATTATGTGGCACATTCGAATTCAACCACAGAGAGGTATCAGCTCACACTTGTCAGAATAACCATCAGCAAGAAAACTACAAACAATAAATGCTGAAGGTGTTGTGGAGAAATGCATACCCTCAACTTCAAAGGGGACGTAACTTGGAAAGGGCCACGAATGAGAACAGAATGGAGGTGCCTTAAAAAGGTAAACATTGAGCTACCATATGATCCAGCAGGCCCACTCCTCGACGTATAACCTAAGAAGAGAGAATTGGAAAGACACAGGCAGGCAAATCTGCATGGCACAGTATTACAATAGCCAAGATATGGAAGTAACCAAAAAGTCCACCAACAGATGGGTGGACAAGCAAGAACTCCTCCATGTAGAGATGGAATATTCGCTAGTGAAAAAATGAAACAATACCATTTGTAGCACCACAGATGAGTCTAGACGTAATCACGCCACGTGTAGTAAGTGAGAAAGCAAAAGACACATATCCTATCATATCACTTTTAAGAGTTACTTAAAAATTGATACCAATGAAGATATTTCCACAGAGAAAGGCAATCACAGATTCATTAAAAACTTATGGTTCACCACATAGAAAGGGATGAGGATTGGATACATTACCACGTTGGGGTTAACAGAGATATACAAACCATGTGAAATATATAACCACCAAAGACGTACGGAAGACCAGGGGAAGACTACTCAACATTGTGTCATAACCTACATGCGAAAAGGATGCGAGGAAGTATAGATACATGTATATGTGTGAAAGAACCACATCTTGCACACCTAGAACAAACAAACCATTGTAATCATATTTGCTGGGATAAACAATAAAAAGTAAATTACAAATATGAACAAGAAGTAATGAGACATAAACTTAAAGGGCTTTTCCCTGGCACATTCCATTCTAATTTACAACCTAGAACACCACTTCCATTAAGGCTCTGTTTCCCTAGTAACCAAATTTGGTAAAGGGGAAATGCTGCCACCTTGTGGCCGTTTCCTGCAAGAACAGCTTTAAACTCACAGCTAATGGTCACTTAACATTCCCAAGGACTCAGGGCTGTAAAGGACACCTGCCCTAAAAAATTGTGCTGAAGGAGGGAATGGACAAAAAAATTCAAAACAGGCAAATGTTTCAAGAAGAGAGTATGAAGAGTTAAGTTTTACTCACGCTCTTTTAAAAAAAAGGAAAATGGATAAAAGCTCAACCTCAGGGAGTGTTAGACCCATGCAATCTAATCTACAAAAAGTTTCAACTTACACCAGTCGACTTACCATCAGCCAAAAGTCTACGAACAATAAATGTTGAAGGGGTTTTTGAGAACTGTGTACACTCTACCTGCTGGTGAGACGTGAAGGGGTAACAGCCAATAATGAGAACAGAAAGGAGCTGTGTTTAAAAGTAAAACTGCAGGTGCCATTCAATACAGCAGGCGCACCATTGGACCTCTCACCTGAGAAGACAAGAATCGAGAAGACACAGGCCGCAAAAGCTGCAGTGCAGCCTTATTCACAATAGCCAAGACAGTGGAGCAATCGAAATGTCCAACAACAGGTGAATGGATAAAGAAGAAGTGGTCCATGTACACAATGGAATAATAGCCATGGAAACCAATGAACCACTGCTCTCTGAGGCACCACAAATGAGTCTGGAGATAATCACGAAACATGAGGTAAGTCGGAAAGCAAAAGACCTATATTCTATGATATCCCTTATAGGCGTTATCTAATAACTGACACAAAGGAACATATTTCCACAGAGAAAGACACTCACAGACTTAGAAAACAAACTATGCTCATCTAAAAGGAAAGGTGGGGGGAATGGATAAATTAAGATTAGTGTTACTATATGTATACAAACACATATTATATACATATCTCAAAAAGACCAACCATATAGCAAGGGAGGTCTGCGGAACCCTCAGTAACATTTTACATGGGAAGAGGATCTGTACTTGAATAGACATATATAATGTACAAACGAACCAGATGGTGTACACCTAGGACAAACAATATTCTAAGCTTTACCCCAATTAAAAAAAATTTTAAAACCAAGAAGAAATAATGAGACATAAACTTATGGGGCTTTCTCCATGCACATTCCAATGTAATTTACAAACTAGGAACACGACTTCCAGAAAGGCTCTGCTGCCCTAGTAGCCAGATATGGGAATGGAGATATGCTGCCTGCTTGAGGCCACTTCCCACAACAGCAGCTTTAAACCCATTGCTAAAGGTCACTAAATATTCACCAAACTTGCAGTTCGGTAAAAGACACCTGCTTTCTAAAAAAATTCTGGGGTGCAAAATCGACCAAAAATTTCAAAAGAGGTCAACCTTCCAAGAACACAATTTCAAGAGTTATATTGTACTCCCAATTGTTTCCTTTTTTTTAACAGAAAAGAAAACGGTGGAGAAAAATGATGAGTTTTACGAATTTTCAAAGACATGCAAACCCAAATTACAAAAACCTATCAGCTCACAGCAGCCAGAAGGGCCATTAGCATAAATGCTGCAAACAATAAATGCTGAAGCGATTGTGGAGAAATGCGTACCCTGGATTCTAAGGGGGACGTGGTAAGAGCCACTAATGAAAACACAAAGAAGGTGCTTTGAAAAGGGAAACACGGTGCTACCAGTCAATCAATCACACCCACTGCTGGGCCTATCACCTGAGAAAATGAGAATCAAAAAGTCACAGGCAGGCAATCCTGCAGTCCAACAATATTTACCATAGCCAACACTTGGAAGCAATGAAAATGTCCATCAACGGAGGAATGCACAAAGTGGAAGTGGTCCACGTACACAGTGGAAAATTACTCCAATAAAAAATAAAAATTAAATTTAAAAATCCAACAAAAGTAAGGAGACATCAGCTTGTGTGGGTTTGTCCGGGCACACTCCACTCTAATTTATAACCGAGAAACACCACAGGCCGCAAGGGCTTTTCCCTAGTTACCAGGGTGGGGGACATAGAAAGGCTGCCGCCCTCTGGCAGTTACCTGCAAAAGCAGCTTTAAAGCCTGTGCTAATGGTCACTTCATAGGAACAAGTACTGCAGAACTGTAAATGAAACCTGCCCTCAAAATGTCTTGAGGGAGGTAAAGGCCAAAACATTTCAAAATGTGACACATACTTAAAGAGAACACTTTGAAGAACTAAGGGGTAATCACAGCTTGAAAAATAAAAAGGACATGCCTTAAAGCTCAATTTCAACGGATTATGTGGCACATTCGAATTCAACCACAGAGAGGTATCAGCTCACACTTGTCAGAATAACCATCAGCAAGAAAACTACAAACAATAAATGCTGAAGGTGTTGTGGAGAAATGCATACCCTCAACTTCAAAGGGGACGTAACTTGGAAAGGGCCACGAATGAGAACAGAATGGAGGTGCCTTAAAAAGGTAAACATTGAGCTACCATATGATCCAGCAGGCCCACTCCTCGACGTATAACCTAAGAAGAGAGAATTGGAAAGACACAGGCAGGCAAATCTGCATGGCACAGTATTACAATAGCCAAGATATGGAAGTAACCAAAAAGTCCACCAACAGATGGGTGGACAAGCAAGAACTCCTCCATGTAGAGATGGAATATTCGCTAGTGAAAAAATGAAACAATACCATTTGTAGCACCACAGATGAGTCTAGACGTAATCACGCCACGTGTAGTAAGTGAGAAAGCAAAAGACACATATCCTATCATATCACTTTTAAGAGTTACTTAAAAATTGATACCAATGAAGATATTTCCACAGAGAAAGGCAATCACAGATTCATTAAAAACTTATGGTTCACCACATAGAAAGGGATGAGGATTGGATACATTACCACGTTGGGGTTAACAGAGATATACAAACCATGTGAAATATATGACCACCAAAGACGTACGGAAGACCAGGGGAAGACTACTCAACATTGTGTCATAACCTACATGCGAAAAGGATGCGAGGAAGTATAGATACATGTATATGTGTGAAAGAACCACATCTTGCACACCTAGAACAAACAAACCATTGTAATCATATTTGCTGGGATAAACAATAAAAAGTAAATTACAAATATGAACAAGAAGTAATGAGACATAAACTTAAAGGGCTTTTCCCTGGCACATTCCATTCTAATTTACAACCTAGAACACCACTTCCATTAAGGCTCTGTTTCCCTAGTAACCAAATTTGGTAAAGGGGAAATGCTGCCACCTTGTGGCCGTTTCCTGCAAGAACAGCTTTAAACTCACAGCTAATGGTCACTTAACATTCCCAAGGACTCAGGGCTGTAAAGGACACCTGCCCTAAAAAATTGTGCTGAAGGAGGGAATGGACAAAAAAATTCAAAACAGGCAAATGTTTCAAGAAGAGAGTATGAAGAGTTAAGTTTTACTCACGCTCTTTTAAAAAAAAGGAAAATGGATAAAAGCTCAACCTCAGGGAGTGTTAGACCCATGCAATCTAATCTACAAAAAGTTTCAACTTACACCAGTCGACTTACCATCAGCAAAAAGTCTACGAACAATAAATGTTGAAGGGGTTTTTGAGAACTGTGTACACTCTACCTGCTGGTGAGACGTGAAGGGGTAACAGCCAATAATGAGAACAGAAAGGAGCTGTGTTTAAAAGTAAAACTGCAGGTACCATTGAATACAGCAGGCGCACCATTGGACCTCTCACCTGAGAAGACAAGAATCGAGAAGACACAGGCCGCAAAAGCTGCAGTGCAGCCTTATTCACAATAGCCAAGACAGTGGAGCAATCGAAATGTCCAACAACAGGTGAATGGATAAAGAAGAAGTGGTCCATGTACACAATGGAATAATAGCCATGGAAACCAATGAACCACTGCTCGCTGAGGCACCACAAATGAGTCTGGAGATAATCACGAAACATGAGGTAAGTCGGAAAGCAAAAGACCTATATTCTATGATATCCCTTATAGGCGTTATCTAATAACTGACACAAAGGAACATATTTCCACAGAGAAAGACACTCACAGACTTAGAAAACAAACTATGCTCATCTAAAAGGAAAGGTGGGGGGAATGGATAAATTAAGATTAGTGTTACTATATGTATACAAACACATATTATATACATATCTCAAAAAGACCAACCATATAGCAAGGGAGGTCTGCGGAACCCTCAGTAACATTTTACATGGGAAGAGGATCTGTACTTGAATAGACATATATAATGTACAAACGAACCAGATGGTGTACACCTAGGACAAACAATATTCTAAGCTTTACCCCAATTAAAAAAAATTTTTAAACCAAGAAGAAATAATGAGACATAAACTTATGGGGCTTTCTCCATGCACATTCCAATGTAATTTACAAACTAGGAACACGACTTCCAGAAAGGCTCTGCTGCCCTAGTAGCCAGATATGGGAATGGAGATATGCTGCCTGCTTGAGGCCACTTCCCACAACAGCAGCTTTAAACCCATTGCTAAAGGTCACTAAATATTCACCAAACTTGCAGCTCGGTAAAAGACACCTGCTTTCTAAAAAAATTCTGGGGTGCAAAATCGACCAAAAATTTCAAAAGAGGTCAACCTTCCAAGAACACAATTTCAAGAGTTATATTGTACTCCCAATTGTTTCCTTTTTTTTAACAGAAAAGAAAACGGTGGAGAAAAATGATGAGTTTTACGAATTTTCAAAGACATGCAAACCCAAATTACAAAAACCTATCAGCTCACAGCAGCCAGAAGGGCCATTAGCATAAATGCTGCAAACAATAAATGCTGAAGCGATTGTGGAGAAATGCGTACCCTCGATTCTAAGGGGGACGTGGTAAGAGCCACTAATGAAAACACAAAGAAGGTGCTTTGAAAAGGGAAACACGGTGCTACCAGTCAATCAATCACACCCACTGCTGGGCCTATCACCTGAGAAAATGAGAATCAAAAAGTCACAGGCAGGCAATCCTGCAGTCCAACAATATTTACCATAGCCAACACTTGGAAGCAATGAAAATGTCCATCAACGGAGGAATGCACAAAGTGGAAGTGGTCCACGTACACAGTGGAAAATTACTCCAATAAAAAATAAAAATTAAATTTAAAAATCCAACAAAAGTAAGGAGACATCAGCTTGTGTGGGTTTGTCCGGGCACACTCCACTCTAATTTATAACCGAGAAACACCACAGGCCGCAAGGGCTTTTCCCTAGTTACCAGGGTGGGGGACATAGAAAGGCTGCCGCCCTCTGGCAGTTACCTGCAAAAGCAGCTTTAAAGCCTGTGCTAATGGTCACTTCATAGGAACAAGTACTGCAGAACTGTAAATGAAACCTGCCCTCAAAATGTCTTGAGGGAGGTAAAGGCCAAAACATTTCAAAATGTGACACATACTTAAAGAGAACACTTTGAAGAACTAAGGGGTAATCACAGCTTGAAAAATAAAAAGGACATGCCTTAAAGCTCAATTTCAACGGATTATGTGGCACATTCGAATTCAACCACAGAGAGGTATCAGCTCACACTTGTCAGAATAACCATCAGCAAGAAAACTACAAACAATAAATGCTGAAGGTGTTGTGGAGAAATGCATACCCTCAACTTCAAAGGGGACGTAACTTGGAAAGGGCCACGAATGAGAACAGAATGGAGGTGCCTTAAAAAGGTAAACATTGAGCTACCATATGATCCAGCAGGCCCACTCCTCGACGTATAACCTAAGAAGAGAGAATTGGAAAGACACAGGCAGGCAAATCTGCATGGCACAGTATTACAATAGCCAAGATATGGAAGTAACCATAAAGTCCACCAACAGATGGGTGGACAAAGAAGAACTCCTCCATGTAGAGATGGAATATTCGCTAGTGAAAAAATGAAACAATGCCATTTATAGCACCATAGATGAGTCTAGACGTAATCACGCCACGTGTAGTAAGTGAGAAAGCAAAAGACACATATCCTATCATATCACTTTTAAGAGTTACTTAAAAATTGATACCAATGAAGATATTTCCACAGAGAAAGGCAATCACAGAATCATTAAAAACTTATGGTTCACCACATAGAAAGGGATGAGGATTGGATACATTACCACGTTGGGGTTAACAGAGATATACAAACCATGTGAAATATATGACCACCAAAGACGTACGGAAGACCAGGGGAAGACTACTCAACATTGTGTCATAACCTACATGCGAAAAGGATGCGAGGAAGTATAGATACATGTATATGTGTGAAAGAACCACATCTTGCACACCTAGAACAAACAAACCATTGTAATCATATTTGCTGGGATAAACAATAAAAAGTAAATTACAAATATGAACAAGAAGTAATGAGACATAAACTTAAAGGGCTTTTCCCTGGCACATTCCATTCTAATTTACAACCTAGAACACCACTTCCATTAAGGCTCTGTTTCCCTAGTAACCAAATTTGGTAAAGGGGAAATGCTGCCACCTTGTGGCCGTTTCCTGCAAGAACAGCTTTAAACTCACAGCTAATGGTCACTTAACATTCCCAAGGACTCAGGGCTGTAAAGGACACCTGCCCTAAAAAATTGTGCTGAAGGAGGGAATGGACAAAAAAATTCAAAACAGGCAAATGTTTCAAGAAGAGAGTATGAAGAGTTAAGTTTTACTCATGCTCTTTTAAAAAAAAGGAAAATGGATAAAAGCTCAACCTCAGGGAGTGTTAGACCCATGCAATCTAATCTACAAAAAGTTTCAACTTACACCAGTCGACTTACCATCAGCCAAAAGTCTACGAACAATAAATGTTGAAGGGGTTTTTGAGAACTGTGTACACTCTACCTGCTGGTGAGACGTGAAGGGGTAACAGCCAATAATGAGAACAGAAAGGAGCTGTGTTTAAAAGTAAAACTGCAGGTGCCATTCAATACAGCAGGCGCACCATTGGACCTCTCACCTGAGAAGACAAGAATCGAGAAGACACAGGCCGCAAAAGCTGCAGTGCAGCCTTATTCACAATAGCCAAGACAGTGGAGCAATCGAAATGTCCAACAACAGGTGAATGGATAAAGAAGAAGTGGTCCATGTACACAATGGAATAATAGCCATGGAAACCAATGAACCACTGCTCTCTGAGGCACCACAAATGAGTCTGGAGATAATCACGAAACATGAGGTAAGTCGGAAAGCAAAAGACCTATATTCTATGATATCCCTTATAGGCGTTATCTAATAACTGACACAAAGGAACATATTTCCACAGAGAAAGACACTCACAGACTTAGAAAACAAACTATGCTCATCTAAAAGGAAAGGTGGGGGGAATGGATAAATTAAGATTAGTGTTACTATATGTATACAAACACATATTATATACATATCTCAAAAAGACCAACCATATAGCAAGGGAGGTCTGCGGAACCCTCAGTAACATTTTACATGGGAAGAGGATCTGTACTTGAATAGACATATATAATGTACAAACGAACCAGATGGTGTACACCTAGGACAAACAATATTCTAAGCTTTACCCCAATTAAAAAAAATTTTTAAACCAAGAAGAAATAATGAGACATAAACTTATGGGGCTTTCTCCATGCACATTCCAATGTAATTTACAAACTAGGAACACGACTTCCAGAAAGGCTCTGCTGCCCTAGTAGCCAGATATGGGAATGGAGATATGCTGCCTGCTTGAGGCCACTTCCCACAACAGCAGCTTTAAACCCATTGCTAAAGGTCACTAAATATTCACCAAACTTGCAGTTCGGTAAAAGACACCTGCTTTCTAAAAAAATTCTGGGGTGCAAAATCGACCAAAAATTTCAAAAGAGGTCAACCTTCCAAGAACACAATTTCAAGAGTTATATTGTACTCCCAATTGTTTCCTTTTTTTTAACAGAAAAGAAAACGGTGGAGAAAAATGATGAGTTTTACGAATTTTCAAAGACATGCAAACCCAAATTACAAAAACCTATCAGCTCACAGCAGCCAGAAGGGCCATTAGCATAAATGCTGCAAACAGTAAATGCTGAAGCGATTGTGGAGAAATGCGTACCCTGGATTCTAAGGGGGACGTGGTAAGAGCCACTAATGAAAACACAAAGAAGGTGCTTTGAAAAGGGAAACACGGTGCTACCAGTCAATCAATCACACCCACTGCTGGGCCTATCACCTGAGAAAATGAGAATCAAAAAGTCACAGGCAGGCAATCCTGCAGTCCAACAATATTTACCATAGCCAACACTTGGAAGCAATGAAAATGTCCATCAACGGAGGAATGCACAAAGTGGAAGTGGTCCACGTACACAGTGGAAAATTACTCCAATAAAAAATAAAAATTAAATTTAAAAATCCAACAAAAGTAAGGAGACATCAGCTTGTGTGGGTTTGTCCGGGCACACTCCACTCTAATTTATAACCGAGAAACACCACAGGCCGCAAGGGCTTTTCCCTAGTTACCAGGGTGGGGGACATAGAAAGGCTGCCGCCCTCTGGCAGTTACCTGCAAAAGCAGCTTTAAAGCCTGTGCTAATGGTCACTTCATAGGAACAAGTACTGCAGAACTGTAAATGAAACCTGCCCTCAAAATGTCTTGAGGGAGGTAAAGGCCAAAACATTTCAAAATGTGACACATACTTAAAGAGAACACTTTGAAGAACTAAGGGGTAATCACAGCTTGAAAAATAAAAAGGACATGCCTTAAAGCTCAATTTCAACGGATTATGTGGCACATTCGAATTCAACCACAGAGAGGTATCAGCTCACACTTGTCAGAATAACCATCAGCAAGAAAACTACAAACAATAAATGCTGAAGGTGTTGTGGAGAAATGCATACCCTCAACTTCAAAGGGGACGTAACTTGGAAAGGGCCACGAATGAGAACAGAATGGAGGTGCCTTAAAAAGGTAAACATTGAGCTACCATATGATCCAGCAGGCCCACTCCTCGACGTATAACCTAAGAAGAGAGAATTGGAAAGACACAGGCAGGCAAATCTGCATGGCACAGTATTACAATAGCCAAGATATGGAAGTAACCATAAAGTCCACCAACAGATGGGTGGACAAAGAAGAACTCCTCCATGTAGAGATGGAATATTCGCTAGTGAAAAAATGAAACAATGCCATTTATAGCACCATAGATGAGTCTAGACGTAATCACGCCACGTGTAGTAAGTGAGAAAGCAAAAGACACATATCCTATCATATCACTTTTAAGAGTTACTTAAAAATTGATACCAATGAAGATATTTCCACAGAGAAAGGCAATCACAGAATCATTAAAAACTTATGGTTCACCACATAGAAAGGGATGAGGATTGGATACATTACCACGTTGGGGTTAACAGAGATATACAAACCATGTGAAATATATGACCACCAAAGACGTACGGAAGACCAGGGGAAGACTACTCAACATTGTGTCATAACCTACATGCGAAAAGGATGCGAGGAAGTATAGATACATGTATATGTGTGAAAGAACCACATCTTGCACACCTAGAACAAACAAACCATTGTAATCATATTTGCTGGGATAAACAATAAAAAGTAAATTACAAATATGAACAAGAAGTAATGAGACATAAACTTAAAGGGCTTTTCCCTGGCACATTCCATTCTAATTTACAACCTAGAACACCACTTCCATTAAGGCTCTGTTTCCCTAGTAACCAAATTTGGTAAAGGGGAAATGCTGCCACCTTGTGGCCGTTTCCTGCAAGAACAGCTTTAAACTCACAGCTAATGGTCACTTAACATTCCCAAGGACTCAGGGCTGTAAAGGACACCTGCCCTAAAAAATTGTGCTGAAGGAGGGAATGGACAAAAAAATTCAAAACAGGCAAATGTTTCAAGAAGAGAGTATGAAGAGTTAAGTTTTACTCATGCTCTTTTAAAAAAAAGGAAAATGGATAAAAGCTCAACCTCAGGGAGTGTTAGACCCATGCAATCTAATCTACAAAAAGTTTCAACTTACACCAGTCGACTTACCATCAGCCAAAAGTCTACGAACAATAAATGTTGAAGGGGTTTTTGAGAACTGTGTACACTCTACCTGCTGGTGAGACGTGAAGGGGTAACAGCCAATAATGAGAACAGAAAGGAGCTGTGTTTAAAAGTAAAACTGCAGGTGCCATTCAATACAGCAGGCGCACCATTGGACCTCTCACCTGAGAAGACAAGAATCGAGAAGACACAGGCCGCAAAAGCTGCAGTGCAGCCTTATTCACAATAGCCAAGACAGTGGAGCAATCGAAATGTCCAACAACAGGTGAATGGATAAAGAAGAAGTGGTCCATGTACACAATGGAATAATAGCCATGGAAACCAATGAACCACTGCTCTCTGAGGCACCACAAATGAGTCTGGAGATAATCACGAAACATGAGGTAAGTCGGAAAGCAAAAGACCTATATTCTATGATATCCCTTATAGGCGTTATCTAATAACTGACACAAAGGAACATATTTCCACAGAGAAAGACACTCACAGACTTAGAAAACAAACTATGCTCATCTAAAAGGAAAGGTGGGGGGAATGGATAAATTAAGATTAGTGTTACTATATGTATACAAACACATATTATATACATATCTCAAAAAGACCAACCATATAGCAAGGGAGGTCTGCGGAACCCTCAGTAACATTTTACATGGGAAGAGGATCTGTACTTGAATAGACATATATAATGTACAAACGAACCAGATGGTGTACACCTAGGACAAACAATATTCTAAGCTTTACCCCAATTAAAAAAAATTTTTAAACCAAGAAGAAATAATGAGACATAAACTTATGGGGCTTTCTCCATGCACATTCCAATGTAATTTACAAACTAGGAACACGACTTCCAGAAAGGCTCTGCTGCCCTAGTAGCCAGATATGGGAATGGAGATATGCTGCCTGCTTGAGGCCACTTCCCACAACAGCAGCTTTAAACCCATTGCTAAAGGTCACTAAATATTCACCAAACTTGCAGTTCGGTAAAAGACACCTGCTTTCTAAAAAAATTCTGGGGTGCAAAATCGACCAAAAATTTCAAAAGAGGTCAACCTTCCAAGAACACAATTTCAAGAGTTATATTGTACTCCCAATTGTTTCCTTTTTTTTAACAGAAAAGAAAACGGTGGAGAAAAATGATGAGTTTTACGAATTTTCAAAGACATGCAAACCCAAATTACAAAAACCTATCAGCTCACAGCAGCCAGAAGGGCCATTAGCATAAATGCTGCAAACAATAAATGCTGAAGCGATTGTGGAGAAATGCGTACCCTGGATTCTAAGGGGGACGTGGTAAGAGCCACTAATGAAAACACAAAGAAGGTGCTTTGAAAAGGGAAACACGGTGCTACCAGTCAATCAATCACACCCACTGCTGGGCCTATCACCTGAGAAAATGAGAATCAAAAAGTCACAGGCAGGCAATCCTGCAGTCCAACAATATTTACCATAGCCAACACTTGGAAGCAATGAAAATGTCCATCAACGGAGGAATGCACAAAGTGGAAGTGGTCCACGTACACAGTGGAAAATTACTCCAATAAAAAATAAAAATTAAATTTAAAAATCCAACAAAAGTAAGGAGACATCAGCTTGTGTGGGTTTGTCCGGGCACACTCCACTCTAATTTATAACCGAGAAACACCACAGGCCGCAAGGGCTTTTCCCTAGTTACCAGGGTGGGGGACATAGAAAGGCTGCCGCCCTCTGGCAGTTACCTGCAAAAGCAGCTTTAAAGCCTGTGCTAATGGTCACTTCATAGGAACAAGTACTGCAGAACTGTAAATGAAACCTGCCCTCAAAATGTCTTGAGGGAGGTAAAGGCCAAAACATTTCAAAATGTGACACATACTTAAAGAGAACACTTTGAAGAACTAAGGGGTAATCACAGCTTGAAAAATAAAAAGGACATGCCTTAAAGCTCAATTTCAACGGATTATGTGGCACATTCGAATTCAACCACAGAGAGGTATCAGCTCACACTTGTCAGAATAACCATCAGCAAGAAAACTACAAACAATAAATGCTGAAGGTGTTGTGGAGAAATGCATACCCTCAACTTCAAAGGGGACGTAACTTGGAAAGGGCCACGAATGAGAACAGAATGGAGGTGCCTTAAAAAGGTAAACATTGAGCTACCATATGATCCAGCAGGCCCACTCCTCGACGTATAACCTAAGAAGAGAGAATTGGAAAGACACAGGCAGGCAAATCTGCATGGCACAGTATTACAATAGCCAAGATATGGAAGTAACGAAAAAGTCCACCAACAGATGGGTGGACAAGCAAGAACTCCTCCATGTAGAGATGGAATATTCGCTAGTGAAAAAATGAAACAATACCATTTGTAGCACCACAGATGAGTCTAGACGTAATCACGCCACGTGTAGTAAGTGAGAAAGCAAAAGACACATATCCTATCATATCACTTTTAAGAGTTACTTAAAAATTGATACCAATGAAGATATTTCCACAGAGAAAGGCAATCACAGATTCATTAAAAACTTATGGTTCACCACATAGAAAGGGATGAGGATTGGATACATTACCACGTTGGGGTTAACAGAGATATACAAACCATGTGAAATATATAACCACCAAAGACGTACGGAAGACCAGGGGAAGACTACTCAACATTGTGTCATAACCTACATGCGAAAAGGATGCGAGGAAGTATAGATACATGTATATGTGTGAAAGAACCACATCTTGCACACCTAGAACAAACAAACCATTGTAATCATATTTGCTGGGATAAACAATAAAAAGTAAATTACAAATATGAACAAGAAGTAATGAGACATAAACTTAAAGGGCTTTTCCCTGGCACATTCCATTCTAATTTACAACCTAGAACACCACTTCCATTAAGGCTCTGTTTCCCTAGTAACCAAATTTGGTAAAGGGGAAATGCTGCCACCTTGTGGCCGTTTCCTGCAAGAACAGCTTTAAACTCACAGCTAATGGTCACTTAACATTCCCAAGGACTCAGGGCTGTAAAGGACACCTGCCCTAAAAAATTGTGCTGAAGGAGGGAATGGACAAAAAAATTCAAAACAGGCAAATGTTTCAAGAAGAGAGTATGAAGAGTTAAGTTTTACTCACGCTCTTTTAAAAAAAAGGAAAATGGATAAAAGCTCAACCTCAGGGAGTGTTAGACCCATGCAATCTAATCTACAAAAAGTTTCAACTTACACCAGTCGACTTACCATCAGCCAAAAGTCTACGAACAATAAATGTTGAAGGGGTTTTTGAGAACTGTGTACACTCTACCTGCTGGTGAGACGTGAAGGGGTAACAGCCAATAATGAGAACAGAAAGGAGCTGTGTTTAAAAGTAAAACTGCAGGTGCCATTCAATACAGCAGGCGCACCATTGGACCTCTCACCTGAGAAGACAAGAATCGAGAAGACACAGGCCGCAAAAGCTGCAGTGCAGCCTTATTCACAATAGCCAAGACAGTGGAGCAATCGAAATGTCCAACAACAGGTGAATGGATAAAGAAGAAGTGGTCCATGTACACAATGGAATAATAGCCATGGAAACCAATGAACCACTGCTCTCTGAGGCACCACAAATGAGTCTGGAGATAATCACGAAACATGAGGTAAGTCGGAAAGCAAAAGACCTATATTCTATGATATCCCTTATAGGCGTTATCTAATAACTGACACAAAGGAACATATTTCCACAGAGAAAGACACTCACAGACTTAGAAAACAAACTATGCTCATCTAAAAGGAAAGGTGGGGGGAATGGATAAATTAAGATTAGTGTTACTATATGTATACAAACACATATTATATACATATCTCAAAAAGACCAACCATATAGCAAGGGAGGTCTGCGGAACCCTCAGTAACATTTTACATGGGAAGAGGATCTGTACTTGAATAGACATATATAATGTACAAACGAACCAGATGGTGTACACCTAGGACAAACAATATTCTAAGCTTTACCCCAATTAAAAAAAATTTTTAAACCAAGAAGAAATAATGAGACATAAACTTATGGGGCTTTCTCCATGCACATTCCAATGTAATTTACAAACTAGGAACACGACTTCCAGAAAGGCTCTGCTGCCCTAGTAGCCAGATATGGGAATGGAGATATGCTGCCTGCTTGAGGCCACTTCCCACAACAGCAGCTTTAAACCCATTGCTAAAGGTCACTAAATATTCACCAAACTTGCAGTTCGGTAAAAGACACCTGCTTTCTAAAAAAATTCTGGGGTGCAAAATCGACCAAAAATTTCAAAAGAGGTCAACCTTCCAAGAACACAATTTCAAGAGTTATATTGTACTCCCAATTGTTTCCTTTTTTTTAACAGAAAAGAAAATGGTGGAGAAAAATGATGAGTTTTACGAATTTTCAAAGACATGCAAACCCAAATTACAAAAACCTATCAGCTCACAGCAGCCAGAAGGGCCATTAGCATAAATGCTGCAAACAATAAATGCTGAAGCGATTGTGGAGAAATGCGTACCCTGGATTCTAAGGGGGACGTGGTAAGAGCCACTAATGAAAACACAAAGAAGGTGCTTTGAAAAGGGAAACACGGTGCTACCAGTCAATCAATCACACCCACTGCTGGGCCTATCACCTGAGAAAATGAGAATCAAAAAGTCACAGGCAGGCAATCCTGCAGTCCAACAATATTTACCATAGCCAACACTTGGAAGCAATGAAAATGTCCATCAACGGAGGAATGCACAAAGTGGAAGTGGTCCACGTACACAGTGGAAAATTACTCCAATAAAAAATAAAAATTAAATTTAAAAATCCAACAAAAGTAAGGAGACATCAGCTTGTGTGGGTTTGTCCGGGCACACTCCACTCTAATTTATAACCGAGAAACACCACAGGCCGCAAGGGCTTTTCCCTAGTTACCAGGGTGGGGGACATAGAAAGGCTGCCGCCCTCTGGCAGTTACCTGCAAAAGCAGCTTTAAAGCCTGTGCTAATGGTCACTTCATAGGAACAAGTACTGCAGAACTGTAAATGAAACCTGCCCTCAAAATGTCTTGAGGGAGGTAAAGGCCAAAACATTTCAAAATGTGACACATACTTAAAGAGAACACTTTGAAGAACTAAGGGGTAATCACAGCTTGAAAAATAAAAAGGACATGCCTTAAAGCTCAATTTCAACGGATTATGTGGCACATTCGAATTCAACCACAGAGAGGTATCAGCTCACACTTGTCAGAATAACCATCAGCAAGAAAACTACAAACAATAAATGCTGAAGGTGTTGTGGAGAAATGCATACCCTCAACTTCAAAGGGGACGTAACTTGGAAAGGGCCACGAATGAGAACAGAATGGAGGTGCCTTAAAAAGGTAAACATTGAGCTACCATATGATCCAGCAGGCCCACTCCTCGACGTATAACCTAAGAAGAGAGAATTGGAAAGACACAGGCAGGCAAATCTGCATGGCACAGTATTACAATAGCCAAGATATGGAAGTAACCAAAAAGTCCACCAACAGATGGGTGGACAAGCAAGAACTCCTCCATGTAGAGATGGAATATTCGCTAGTGAAAAAATGAAACAATACCATTTGTAGCACCACAGATGAGTCTAGACGTAATCACGCCACGTGTAGTAAGTGAGAAAGCAAAAGACACATATCCTATCATATCACTTTTAAGAGTTACTTAAAAATTGATACCAATGAAGATATTTCCACAGAGAAAGGCAATCACAGATTCATTAAAAACTTATGGTTCACCACATAGAAAGGGATGAGGATTGGATACATTACCACGTTGGGGTTAACAGAGATATACAAACCATGTGAAATATATAACCACCAAAGACGTACGGAAGACCAGGGGAAGACTACTCAACATTGTGTCATAACCTACATGCGAAAAGGATGCGAGGAAGTATAGATACATGTATATGTGTGAAAGAACCACATCTTGCACACCTAGAACAAACAAACCATTGTAATCATATTTGCTGGGATAAACAATAAAAAGTAAATTACAAATATGAACAAGAAGTAATGAGACATAAACTTAAAGGGCTTTTCCCTGGCACATTCCATTCTAATTTACAACCTAGAACACCACTTCCATTAAGGCTCTGTTTCCCTAGTAACCAAATTTGGTAAAGGGGAAATGCTGCCACCTTGTGGCCGTTTCCTGCAAGAACAGCTTTAAACTCACAGCTAATGGTCACTTAACATTCCCAAGGACTCAGGGCTGTAAAGGACACCTGCCCTAAAAAATTGTGCTGAAGGAGGGAATGGACAAAAAAATTCAAAACAGGCAAATGTTTCAAGAAGAGAGTATGAAGAGTTAAGTTTTACTCACGCTCTTTTAAAAAAAAAGGAAAATGGATAAAAGCTCAACCTCAGGGAGTGTTAGACCCATGCAATCTAATCTACAAAAAGTTTCAACTTACACCAGTCGACTTACCATCAGCCAAAAGTCTACGAACAATAAATGTTGAAGGGGTTTTTGAGAACTGTGTACACTCTACCTGCTGGTGAGACGTGAAGGGGTAACAGCCAATAATGAGAACAGAAAGGAGCTGTGTTTAAAAGTAAAACTGCAGGTACCATTGAATACAGCAGGCGCAACATTGGACCTCTCACCTGAGAAGACAAGAATCGAGAAGACACAGGCCGCAAAAGCTGCAGTGCAGCCTTATTCACAATAGCCAAGACAGTGGAGCAATCGAAATGTCCAACAACAGGTGAATGGATAAAGAAGAAGTGGTCCATGTACACAATGGAATAATAGCCATGGAAACCAATGAACCACTGCTCTCTGAGGCACCACAAATGAGTCTGGAGATAATCACGAAACATGAGGTAAGTCGGAAAGCAAAAGACCTATATTCTATGATATCCCTTATAGGCGTTATCTAATAACTGACACAAAGGAACATATTTCCACAGAGAAAGACACTCACAGACTTAGAAAACAAACTATGCTCATCTAAAAGGAAAGGTGGGGGGAATGGATAAATTAAGATTAGTGTTACTATATGTATACAAACACATATTATATACATATCTCAAAAAGACCAACCATATAGCAAGGGAGGTCTGCGGAACCCTCAGTAACATTTTACATGGGAAGAGGATCTGTACTTGAATAGACATATATAATGTACAAACGAACCAGATGGTGTACACCTAGGACAAACAATATTCTAAGCTTTACCCCAATTAAAAAAAATTTTAAAACCAAGAAGAAATAATGAGACATAAACTTATGGGGCTTTCTCCATGCACATTCCAATGTAATTTACAAACTAGGAACACGACTTCCAGAAAGGCTCTGCTGCCCTAGTAGCCAGATATGGGAATGGAGATATGCTGCCTGCTTGAGGCCACTTCCCACAACAGCAGCTTTAAACCCATTGCTAAAGGTCACTAAATATTCACCAAACTTGCAGTTCGGTAAAAGACACCTGCTTTCTAAAAAAATTCTGGGGTGCAAAATCGACCAAAAATTTCAAAAGAGGTCAACCTTCCAAGAACACAATTTCAAGAGTTATATTGTACTCCCAATTGTTTCCTTTTTTTTAACAGAAAAGAAAACGGTGGAGAAAAATGATGAGTTTTACGAATTTTCAAAGACATGCAAACCCAAATTACAAAAACCTATCAGCTCACAGCAGCCAGAAGGGCCATTAGCATAAATGCTGCAAACAATAAATGCTGAAGCGATTGTGGAGAAATGCGTACCCTGGATTCTAAGGGGGACGTGGTAAGAGCCACTAATGAAAACACAAAGAAGGTGCTTTGAAAAGGGAAACACGGTGCTACCAGTCAATCAATCACACCCACTGCTGGGCCTATCACCTGAGAAAAAATGAGAATCGAAAAGTCACAGCCTGGCAATCCTGCACTCCAACAATATTTACCATAGCCAACACTTGGAAGCAATGAAAATGTCCATCAACGGAGGAATGCACAAAGTGGAAGTGGTCCACGTACACAGTGGAAAATTACTCCAATAAAAAATAAAAATTAAATTTAAAAATCCAACAAAAGTAAGGAGACATCAGCTTGTGTGGGTTTGTCCGGGCACACTCCACTCTAATTTATAACCGAGAAACACCACAGGCCGCAAGGGCTTTTCCCTAGTTACCAGGGTGGGGGACATAGAAAGGCTGCCGCCCTCTGGCAGTTACCTGCAAAAGCAGCTTTAAAGCCTGTGCTAATGGTCACTTCATAGGAACAAGTACTGCAGAACTGTAAATGAAACCTGCCCTCAAAATGTCTTGAGGGAGGTAAAGGCCAAAACATTTCAAAATGTGACACATACTTAAAGAGAACACTTTGAAGAACTAAGGGGTAATCACAGCTTGAAAAATAAAAAGGACATGCCTTAAAGCTCAATTTCAACGGATTATGTGGCACATTCGAATTCAACCACAGAGAGGTATCAGCTCACACTTGTCAGAATAACCATCAGCAAGAAAACTACAAACAATAAATGCTGAAGGTGTTGTGGAGAAATGCATACCCTCAACTTCAAAGGGGACGTAACTTGGAAAGGGCCACGAATGAGAACAGAATGGAGGTGCCTTAAAAAGGTAAACATTGAGCTACCATATGATCCAGCAGGCCCACTCCTCGACGTATAACCTAAGAAGAGAGAATTGGAAAGACACAGGCAGGCAAATCTGCATGGCACAGTATTACAATAGCCAAGATATGGAAGTAACCAAAAAGTCCACCAACAGATGGGTGGACAAGCAAGAACTCCTCCATGTAGAGATGGAATATTCGCTAGTGAAAAAATGAAACAATACCATTTGTAGCACCACAGATGAGTCTAGACGTAATCACGCCACGTGTAGTAAGTGAGAAAGCAAAAGACACATATCCTATCATATCACTTTTAAGAGTTACTTAAAAATTGATACCAATGAAGATATTTCCACAGAGAAAGGCAATCACAGATTCATTAAAAACTTATGGTTCACCACATAGAAAGGGATGAGGATTGGATACATTACCACGTTGGGGTTAACAGAGATATACAAACCATGTGAAATATATAACCACCAAAGACGTACGGAAGACCAGGGGAAGACTACTCAACATTGTGTCATAACCTACATGCGAAAAGGATGCGAGGAAGTATAGATACATGTATATGTGTGAAAGAACCACATCTTGCACACCTAGAACAAACAAACCATTGTAATCATATTTGCTGGGATAAACAATAAAAAGTAAATTACAAATATGAACAAGAAGTAATGAGACATAAACTTAAAGGGCTTTTCCCTGGCACATTCCATTCTAATTTACAACCTAGAACACCACTTCCATTAAGGCTCTGTTTCCCTAGTAACCAAATTTGGTAAAGGGGAAATGCTGCCACCTTGTGGCCGTTTCCTGCAAGAACAGCTTTAAACTCACAGCTAATGGTCACTTAACATTCCCAAGGACTCAGGGCTGTAAAGGACACCTGCCCTAAAAAATTGTGCTGAAGGAGGGAATGGACAAAAAAATTCAAAACAGGCAAATGTTTCAAGAAGAGAGTATGAAGAGTTAAGTTTTACTCACGCTCTTTTAAAAAAAAGGAAAATGGATAAAAGCTCAACCTCAGGGAGTGTTAGACCCATGCAATCTAATCTACAAAAAGTTTCAACTTACACCAGTCGACTTACCATCAGCCAAAAGTCTACGAACAATAAATGTTGAAGGGGTTTTTGAGAACTGTGTACACTCTACCTGCTGGTGAGACGTGAAGGGGTAACAGCCAATAATGAGAACAGAAAGGAGCTGTGTTTAAAAGTAAAACTGCAGGTACCATTGAATACAGCAGGCGCACCATTGGACCTCTCACCTGAGAAGACAAGAATCGAGAAGACACAGGCCGCAAAAGCTGCAGTGCAGCCTTATTCACAATAGCCAAGACAGTGGAGCAATCGAAATGTCCAACAACAGGTGAATGGATAAAGAAGAAGTGGTCCATGTACACAATGGAATAATAGCCATGGAAACCAATGAACCACTGCTCTCTGAGGCACCACAAATGAGTCTGGAGATAATCACGAAACATGAGGTAAGTCGGAAAGCAAAAGACCTATATTCTATGATATCCCTTATAGGCGTTATCTAATAACTGACACAAAGGAACATATTTCCACAGAGAAAGACACTCACAGACTTAGAAAACAAACTATGCTCATCTAAAAGGAAAGGTGGGGGGAATGGATAAATTAAGATTAGTGTTACTATATGTATACAAACACATATTATATACATATCTCAAAAAGACCAACCATATAGCAAGGGAGGTCTGCGGAACCCTCAGTAACATTTTACATGGGAAGAGGATCTGTACTTGAATAGACATATATAATGTACAAACGAACCAGATGGTGTACACCTAGGACAAACAATATTCTAAGCTTTACCCCAATTAAAAAAAATTTTAAAACCAAGAAGAAATAATGAGAAATAAACTTATGGGGCTTTCTCCATGCACATTCCAATGTAATTTACAAACTAGGAACACGACTTCCAGAAAGGCTCTGCTGCCCTAGTAGCCAGATATGGGAATGGAGATATGCTGCCTGCTTGAGGCCACTTCCCACAACAGCAGCTTTAAACCCATTGCTAAAGGTCACTAAATATTCACCAAACTTGCAGTTCGGTAAAAGACACCTGCTTTCTAAAAAAATTCTGGGGTGCAAAATCGACCAAAAATTTCAAAAGAGGTCAACCTTCCAAGAACACAATTTCAAGAGTTATATTGTACTCCCAATTGTTTCCTTTTTTTTAACAGAAAAGAAAACGGTGGAGAAAAATGATGAGTTTTACGAATTTTCAAAGACATGCAAACCCAAATTACAAAAACCTATCAGCTCACAGCAGCCAGAAGGGCCATTAGCATAAATGCTGCAAACAATAAATGCTGAAGCGATTGTGGAGAAATGCGTACCCTGGATTCTAAGGGGGACGTGGTAAGAGCCACTAATGAAAACACAAAGAAGGTGCTTTGAAAAGGGAAACACGGTGCTACCAGTCAATCAATCACACCCACTGCTGGGCCTATCACCTGAGAAAAAATGAGAATCAAAAAGTCACAGCCTGGCAATCCTGCACTCCAACAATATTTACCATAGCCAACACTTGGAAGCAATGAAAATGTCCATCAACGGAGGAATGCACAAAGTGGAAGTGGTCCACGTACACAGTGGAAAATTACTCCAATAAAAAATAAAAATTAAATTTAAAAATCCAACAAAAGTAAGGAGACATCAGCTTGTGTGGGTTTGTCCGGGCACACTCCACTCTAATTTATAACCGAGAAACACCACAGGCCGCAAGGGCTTTTCCCTAGTTACCAGGGTGGGGGACATAGAAAGGCTGCCGCCCTCTGGCAGTTACCTGCAAAAGCAGCTTTAAAGCCTGTGCTAATGGTCACTTCATAGGAACAAGTACTGCAGAACTGTAAATGAAACCTGCCCTCAAAATGTCTTGAGGGAGGTAAAGGCCAAAACATTTCAAAATGTGACACATACTTAAAGAGAACACTTTGAAGAACTAAGGGGTAATCACAGCTTGAAAAATAAAAAGGACATGCCTTAAAGCTCAATTTCAACGGATTATGTGGCACATTCGAATTCAACCACAGAGAGGTATCAGCTCACACTTGTCAGAATAACCATCAGCAAGAAAACTACAAACAATAAATGCTGAAGGTGTTGTGGAGAAATGCATACCCTCAACTTCAAAGGGGACGTAACTTGGAAAGGGCCACGAATGAGAACAGAATGGAGGTGCCTTAAAAAGGTAAACATTGAGCTACCATATGATCCAGCAGGCCCACTCCTCGACGTATAACCTAAGAAGAGAGAATTGGAAAGACACAGGCAGGCAAATCTGCATGGCACAGTATTACAATAGCCAAGATATGGAAGTAACGAAAAAGTCCACCAACAGATGGGTGGACAAGCAAGAACTCCTCCATGTAGAGATGGAATATTCGCTAGTGAAAAAATGAAACAATACCATTTGTAGCACCACAGATGAGTCTAGACGTAATCACGCCACGTGTAGTAAGTGAGAAAGCAAAAGACACATATCCTATCATATCACTTTTAAGAGTTACTTAAAAATTGATACCAATGAAGATATTTCCACAGAGAAAGGCAATCACAGATTCATTAAAAACTTATGGTTCACCACATAGAAAGGGATGAGGATTGGATACATTACCACGTTGGGGTTAACAGAGATATACAAACCATGTGAAATATATAACCACCAAAGACGTACGGAAGACCAGGGGAAGACTACTCAACATTGTGTCATAACCTACATGCGAAAAGGATGCGAGGAAGTATAGATACATGTATATGTGTGAAAGAACCACATCTTGCACACCTAGAACAAACAAACCATTGTAATCATATTTGCTGGGATAAACAATAAAAAGTAAATTACAAATATGAACAAGAAGTAATGAGACATAAACTTAAAGGGCTTTTCCCTGGCACATTCCATTCTAATTTACAACCTAGAACACCACTTCCATTAAGGCTCTGTTTCCCTAGTAACCAAATTTGGTAAAGGGGAAATGCTGCCACCTTGTGGCCGTTTCCTGCAAGAACAGCTTTAAACTCACAGCTAATGGTCACTTAACATTCCCAAGGACTCAGGGCTGTAAAGGACACCTGCCCTAAAAAATTGTGCTGAAGGAGGGAATGGACAAAAAAATTCAAAACAGGCAAATGTTTCAAGAAGAGAGTATGAAGAGTTAAGTTTTACTCACGCTCTTTTAAAAAAAAGGAAAATGGATAAAAGCTCAACCTCAGGGAGTGTTAGACCCATGCAATCTAATCTACAAAAAGTTTCAACTTACACCAGTCGACTTACCATCAGCCAAAAGTCTACGAACAATAAATGTTGAAGGGGTTTTTGAGAACTGTGTACACTCTACCTGCTGGTGAGACGTGAAGGGGTAACAGCCAATAATGAGAACAGAAAGGAGCTGTGTTTAAAAGTAAAACTGCAGGTACCATTGAATACAGCAGGCGCACCATTGGACCTCTCACCTGAGAAGACAAGAATCGAGAAGACACAGGCCGCAAAAGCTGCAGTGCAGCCTTATTCACAATAGCCAAGACAGTGGAGCAATCGAAATGTCCAACAACAGGTGAATGGATAAAGAAGAAGTGGTCCATGTACACAATGGAATAATAGCCATGGAAACCAATGAACCACTGCTCTCTGAGGCACCACAAATGAGTCTGGAGATAATCACGAAACATGAGGTAAGTCGGAAAGCAAAAGACCTATATTCTATGATATCCCTTATAGGCGTTATCTAATAACTGACACAAAGGAACATATTTCCACAGAGAAAGACACTCACAGACTTAGAAAACAAACTATGCTCATCTAAAAGGAAAGGTGGGGGGAATGGATAAATTAAGATTAGTGTTACTATATGTATACAAACACATATTATATACATATCTCAAAAAGACCAACCATATAGCAAGGGAGGTCTGCGGAACCCTCAGTAACATTTTACATGGGAAGAGGATCTGTACTTGAATAGACATATATAATGTACAAACGAACCAGATGGTGTACACCTAGGACAAACAATATTCTAAGCTTTACCCCAATTAAAAAAAATTTTAAAACCAAGAAGAAATAATGAGACATAAACTTATGGGGCTTTCTCCATGCACATTCCAATGTAATTTACAAACTAGGAACACGACTTCCAGAAAGGCTCTGCTGCCCTAGTAGCCAGATATGGGAATGGAGATATGCTGCCTGCTTGAGGCCACTTCCCACAACAGCAGCTTTAAACCCATTGCTAAAGGTCACTAAATATTCACCAAACTTGCAGTTCGGTAAAAGACACCTGCTTTCTAAAAAAATTCTGGGGTGCAAAATCGACCAAAAATTTCAAAAGAGGTCAACCTTCCAAGAACACAATTTCAAGAGTTATATTGTACTCCCAATTGTTTCCTTTTTTTTAACAGAAAAGAAAACGGTGGAGAAAAATGATGAGTTTTACGAATTTTCAAAGACATGCAAACCCAAATTACAAAAACCTATCAGCTCACAGCAGCCAGAAGGGCCATTAGCATAAATGCTGCAAACAATAAATGCTGAAGCGATTGTGGAGAAATGCGTACCCTGGATTCTAAGGGGGACGTGGTAAGAGCCACTAATGAAAACACAAAGAAGGTGCTTTGAAAAGGGAAACACGGTGCTACCAGTCAATCAATCACACCCACTGCTGGGCCTATCACCTGAGAAAAAATGAGAATCGAAAAGTCACAGCCTGGCAATCCTGCACTCCAACAATATTTACCATAGCCAACACTTGGAAGCAATGAAAATGTCCATCAACGGAGGAATGCACAAAGTGGAAGTGGTCCACGTACACAGTGGAAAATTACTCCAATAAAAAATAAAAATTAAATTTAAAAATCCAACAAAAGTAAGGAGACATCAGCTTGTGTGGGTTTGTCCGGGCACACTCCACTCTAATTTATAACCGAGAAACACCACAGGCCGCAAGGGCTTTTCCCTAGTTACCAGGGTGGGGGACATAGAAAGGCTGCCGCCCTCTGGCAGTTACCTGCAAAAGCAGCTTTAAAGCCTGTGCTAATGGTCACTTCATAGGAACAAGTACTGCAGAACTGTAAATGAAACCTGCCCTCAAAATGTCTTGAGGGAGGTAAAGGCCAAAACATTTCAAAATGTGACACATACTTAAAGAGAACACTTTGAAGAACTAAGGGGTAATCACAGCTTGAAAAATAAAAAGGACATGCCTTAAAGCTCAATTTCAACGGATTATGTGGCACATTCGAATTCAACCACAGAGAGGTATCAGCTCACACTTGTCAGAATAACCATCAGCAAGAAAACTACAAACAATAAATGCTGAAGGTGTTGTGGAGAAATGCATACCCTCAACTTCAAAGGGGACGTAACTTGGAAAGGGCCACGAATGAGAACAGAATGGAGGTGCCTTAAAAAGGTAAACATTGAGCTACCATATGATCCAGCAGGCCCACTCCTCGACGTATAACCTAAGAAGAGAGAATTGGAAAGACACAGGCAGGCAAATCTGCATGGCACAGTATTACAATAGCCAAGATATGGAAGTAACCAAAAAGTCCACCAACAGATGGGTGGACAAGCAAGAACTCCTCCATGTAGAGATGGAATATTCGCTAGTGAAAAAATGAAACAATACCATTTGTAGCACCACAGATGAGTCTAGACGTAATCACGCCACGTGTAGTAAGTGAGAAAGCAAAAGACACATATCCTATCATATCACTTTTAAGAGTTACTTAAAAATTGATACCAATGAAGATATTTCCACAGAGAAAGGCAATCACAGATTCATTAAAAACTTATGGTTCACCACATAGAAAGGGATGAGGATTGGATACATTACCACGTTGGGGTTAACAGAGATATACAAACCATGTGAAATATATAACCACCAAAGACGTACGGAAGACCAGGGGAAGACTACTCAACATTGTGTCATAACCTACATGCGAAAAGGATGCGAGGAAGTATAGATACATGTATATGTGTGAAAGAACCACATCTTGCACACCTAGAACAAACAAACCATTGTAATCATATTTGCTGGGATAAACAATAAAAAGTAAATTACAAATATGAACAAGAAGTAATGAGACATAAACTTAAAGGGCTTTTCCCTGGCACATTCCATTCTAATTTACAACCTAGAACACCACTTCCATTAAGGCTCTGTTTCCCTAGTAACCAAATTTGGTAAAGGGGAAATGCTGCCACCTTGTGGCCGTTTCCTGCAAGAACAGCTTTAAACTCACAGCTAATGGTCACTTAACATTCCCAAGGACTCAGGGCTGTAAAGGACACCTGCCCTAAAAAATTGTGCTGAAGGAGGGAATGGACAAAAAAATTCAAAACAGGCAAATGTTTCAAGAAGAGAGTATGAAGAGTTAAGTTTTACTCACGCTCTTTTAAAAAAAAGGAAAATGGATAAAAGCTCAACCTCAGGGAGTGTTAGACCCATGCAATCTAATCTACAAAAAGTTTCAACTTACACCAGTCGACTTACCATCAGCCAAAAGTCTACGAACAATAAATGTTGAAGGGGTTTTTGAGAACTGTGTACACTCTACCTGCTGGTGAGACGTGAAGGGGTAACAGCCAATAATGAGAACAGAAAGGAGCTGTGTTTAAAAGTAAAACTGCAGGTACCATTGAATACAGCAGGCGCACCATTGGACCTCTCACCTGAGAAGACAAGAATCGAGAAGACACAGGCCGCAAAAGCTGCAGTGCAGCCTTATTCACAATAGCCAAGACAGTGGAGCAATCGAAATGTCCAACAACAGGTGAATGGATAAAGAAGAAGTGGTCCATGTACACAATGGAATAATAGCCATGGAAACCAATGAACCACTGCTCTCTGAGGCACCACAAATGAGTCTGGAGATAATCACGAAACATGAGGTAAGTCGGAAAGCAAAAGACCTATATTCTATGATATCCCTTATAGGCGTTATCTAATAACTGACACAAAGGAACATATTTCCACAGAGAAAGACACTCACAGACTTAGAAAACAAACTATGCTCATCTAAAAGGAAAGGTGGGGGGAATGGATAAATTAAGATTAGTGTTACTATATGTATACAAACACATATTATATACATATCTCAAAAAGACCAACCATATAGCAAGGGAGGTCTGCGGAACCCTCAGTAACATTTTACATGGGAAGAGGATCTGTACTTGAATAGACATATATAATGTACAAACGAACCAGATGGTGTACACCTAGGACAAACAATATTCTAAGCTTTACCCCAATTAAAAAAAATTTTAAAACCAAGAAGAAATAATGAGACATAAACTTATGGGGCTTTCTCCATGCACATTCCAATGTAATTTACAAACTAGGAACACGACTTCCAGAAAGGCTCTGCTGCCCTAGTAGCCAGATATGGGAATGGAGATATGCTGCCTGCTTGAGGCCACTTCCCACAACAGCAGCTTTAAACCCATTGCTAAAGGTCACTAAATATTCACCAAACTTGCAGTTCGGTAAAAGACACCTGCTTTCTAAAAAAATTCTGGGGTGCAAAATCGACCAAAAATTTCAAAAGAGGTCAACCTTCCAAGAACACAATTTCAAGAGTTATATTGTACTCCCAATTGTTTCCTTTTTTTTAACAGAAAAGAAAATGGTGGAGAAAAATGATGAGTTTTACGAATTTTCAAAGACATGCAAACCCAAATTACAAAAACCTATCAGCTCACAGCAGCCAGAAGGGCCATTAGCATAAATGCTGCAAACAATAAATGCTGAAGCGATTGTGGAGAAATGCGTACCCTGGATTCTAAGGGGGACGTGGTAAGAGCCACTAATGAAAACACAAAGAAGGTGCTTTGAAAAGGGAAACACGGTGCTACCAGTCAATCAATCACACCCACTGCTGGGCCTATCACCTGAGAAAATGAGAATCAAAAAGTCACAGGCAGGCAATCCTGCAGTCCAACAATATTTACCATAGCCAACACTTGGAAGCAATGAAAATGTCCATCAACGGAGGAATGCACAAAGTGGAAGTGGTCCACGTACACAGTGGAAAATTACTCCAATAAAAAATAAAAATTAAATTTAAAAATCCAACAAAAGTAAGGAGACATCAGCTTGTGTGGGTTTGTCCGGGCACACTCCACTCTAATTTATAACCGAGAAACACCACAGGCCGCAAGGGCTTTTCCCTAGTTACCAGGGTGGGGGACATAGAAAGGCTGCCGCCCTCTGGCAGTTACCTGCAAAAGCAGCTTTAAAGCCTGTGCTAATGGTCACTTCATAGGAACAAGTACTGCAGAACTGTAAATGAAACCTGCCCTCAAAATGTCTTGAGGGAGGTAAAGGCCAAAACATTTCAAAATGTGACACATACTTAAAGAGAACACTTTGAAGAACTAAGGGGTAATCACAGCTTGAAAAATAAAAAGGACATGCCTTAAAGCTCAATTTCAACGGATTATGTGGCACATTCGAATTCAACCACAGAGAGGTATCAGCTCACACTTGTCAGAATAACCATCAGCAAGAAAACTACAAACAATAAATGCTGAAGGTGTTGTGGAGAAATGCATACCCTCAACTTCAAAGGGGACGTAACTTGGAAAGGGCCACGAATGAGAACAGAATGGAGGTGCCTTAAAAAGGTAAACATTGAGCTACCATATGATCCAGCAGGCCCACTCCTCGACGTATAACCTAAGAAGAGAGAATTGGAAAGACACAGGCAGGCAAATCTGCATGGCACAGTATTACAATAGCCAAGATATGGAAGTAACCATAAAGTCCACCAACAGATGGGTGGACAAAGAAGAACTCCTCCATGTAGAGATGGAATATTCGCTAGTGAAAAAATGAAACAATGCCATTTATAGCACCATAGATGAGTCTAGACGTAATCACGCCACGTGTAGTAAGTGAGAAAGCAAAAGACACATATCCTATCATATCACTTTTAAGAGTTACTTAAAAATTGATACCAATGAAGATATTTCCACAGAGAAAGGCAATCACAGAATCATTAAAAACTTATGGTTCACCACATAGAAAGGGATGAGGATTGGATACATTACCACGTTGGGGTTAACAGAGATATACAAACCATGTGAAATATATGACCACCAAAGACGTACGGAAGACCAGGGGAAGACTACTCAACATTGTGTCATAACCTACATGCGAAAAGGATGCGAGGAAGTATAGATACATGTATATGTGTGAAAGAACCACATCTTGCACACCTAGAACAAACAAACCATTGTAATCATATTTGCTGGGATAAACAATAAAAAGTAAATTACAAATATGAACAAGAAGTAATGAGACATAAACTTAAAGGGCTTTTCCCTGGCACATTCCATTCTAATTTACAACCTAGAACACCACTTCCATTAAGGCTCTGTTTCCCTAGTAACCAAATTTGGTAAAGGGGAAATGCTGCCACCTTGTGGCCGTTTCCTGCAAGAACAGCTTTAAACTCACAGCTAATGGTCACTTAACATTCCCAAGGACTCAGGGCTGTAAAGGACACCTGCCCTAAAAAATTGTGCTGAAGGAGGGAATGGACAAAAAAATTCAAAACAGGCAAATGTTTCAAGAAGAGAGTATGAAGAGTTAAGTTTTACTCACGCTCTTTTAAAAAAAAGGAAAATGGATAAAAGCTCAACCTCAGGGAGTGTTAGACCCATGCAATCTAATCTACAAAAAGTTTCAACTTACACCAGTCGACTTACCATCAGCCAAAAGTCTACGAACAATAAATGTTGAAGGGGTTTTTGAGAACTGTGTACACTCTACCTGCTGGTGAGACGTGAAGGGGTAACAGCCAATAATGAGAACAGAAAGGAGCTGTGTTTAAAAGTAAAACTGCAGGTGCCATTCAATACAGCAGGCGCACCATTGGACCTCTCACCTGAGAAGACAAGAATCGAGAAGACACAGGCCGCAAAAGCTGCAGTGCAGCCTTATTCACAATAGCCAAGACAGTGGAGCAATCGAAATGTCCAACAACAGGTGAATGGATAAAGAAGAAGTGGTCCATGTACACAATGGAATAATAGCCATGGAAACCAATGAACCACTGCTCTCTGAGGCACCACAAATGAGTCTGGAGATAATCACGAAACATGAGGTAAGTCGGAAAGCAAAAGACCTATATTCTATGATATCCCTTATAGGCGTTATCTAATAACTGACACAAAGGAACATATTTCCACAGAGAAAGACACTCACAGACTTAGAAAACAAACTATGCTCATCTAAAAGGAAAGGTGGGGGGAATGGATAAATTAAGATTAGTGTTACTATATGTATACAAACACATATTATATACATATCTCAAAAAGACCAACCATATAGCAAGGGAGGTCTGCGGAACCCTCAGTAACATTTTACATGGGAAGAGGATCTGTACTTGAATAGACATATATAATGTACAAACGAACCAGATGGTGTACACCTAGGACAAACAATATTCTAAGCTTTACCCCAATTAAAAAAAATTTTTAAACCAAGAAGAAATAATGAGACATAAACTTATGGGGCTTTCTCCATGCACATTCCAATGTAATTTACAAACTAGGAACACGACTTCCAGAAAGGCTCTGCTGCCCTAGTAGCCAGATATGGGAATGGAGATATGCTGCCTGCTTGAGGCCACTTCCCACAACAGCAGCTTTAAACCCATTGCTAAAGGTCACTAAATATTCACCAAACTTGCAGTTCGGTAAAAGACACCTGCTTTCTAAAAAAATTCTGGGGTGCAAAATCGACCAAAAATTTCAAAAGAGGGCAACCTTCCAAGAACACAATTTCAAGAGTTATATTGTACTCCCAATTGTTTCCTTTTTTTTAACAGAAAAGAAAATGGTGGAGAAAAATGATGAGTTTTACGAATTTTCAAAGACATGCAAACCCAAATTACAAAAACCTATCAGCTCACAGCAGCCAGAAGGGCCATTAGCATAAATGCTGCAAACAATAAATGCTGAAGCGATTGTGGAGAAATGCGTACCCTGGATTCTAAGGGGGACGTGGTAAGAGCCACTAATGAAAACACAAAGAAGGTGCTTTGAAAAGGGAAACACGGTGCTACCAGTCAATCAATCACACCCACTGCTGGGCCTATCACCTGAGAAAATGAGAATCAAAAAGTCACAGGCAGGCAATCCTGCAGTCCAACAATATTTACCATAGCCAACACTTGGAAGCAATGAAAATGTCCATCAACGGAGGAATGCACAAAGTGGAAGTGGTCCACGTACACAGTGGAAAATTACTCCAATAAAAAATAAAAATTAAATTTAAAAATCCAACAAAAGTAAGGAGACATCAGCTTGTGTGGGTTTGTCCGGGCACACTCCACTCTAATTTATAACCGAGAAACACCACAGGCCGCAAGGGCTTTTCCCTAGTTACCAGGGTGGGGGACATAGAAAGGCTGCCGCCCTCTGGCAGTTACCTGCAAAAGCAGCTTTAAAGCCTGTGCTAATGGTCACTTCATAGGAACAAGTACTGCAGAACTGTAAATGAAACCTGCCCTCAAAATGTCTTGAGGGAGGTAAAGGCCAAAACATTTCAAAATGTGACACATACTTAAAGAGAACACTTTGAAGAACTAAGGGGTAATCACAGCTTGAAAAATAAAAAGGACATGCCTTAAAGCTCAATTTCAACGGATTATGTGGCACATTCGAATTCAACCACAGAGAGGTATCAGCTCACACTTGTCAGAATAACCATCAGCAAGAAAACTACAAACAATAAATGCTGAAGGTGTTGTGGAGAAATGCATACCCTCAACTTCAAAGGGGACGTAACTTGGAAAGGGCCACGAATGAGAACAGAATGGAGGTGCCTTAAAAAGGTAAACATTGAGCTACCATATGATCCAGCAGGCCCACTCCTCGACGTATAACCTAAGAAGAGAGAATTGGAAAGACACAGGCAGGCAAATCTGCATGGCACAGTATTACAATAGCCAAGATATGGAAGTAACCAAAAAGTCCACCAACAGATGGGTGGACAAGCAAGAACTCCTCCATGTAGAGATGGAATATTCGCTAGTGAAAAAATGAAACAATACCATTTGTAGCACCACAGATGAGTCTAGACGTAATCACGCCACGTGTAGTAAGTGAGAAAGCAAAAGACACATATCCTATCATATCACTTTTAAGAGTTACTTAAAAATTGATACCAATGAAGATATTTCCACAGAGAAAGGCAATCACAGATTCATTAAAAACTTATGGTTCACCACATAGAAAGGGATGAGGATTGGATACATTACCACGTTGGGGTTAACAGAGATATACAAACCATGTGAAATATATGACCACCAAAGACGTACGGAAGACCAGGGGAAGACTACTCAACATTGTGTCATAACCTACATGCGAAAAGGATGCGAGGAAGTATAGATACATGTATATGTGTGAAAGAACCACATCTTGCACACCTAGAACAAACAAACCATTGTAATCATATTTGCTGGGATAAACAATAAAAAGTAAATTACAAATATGAACAAGAAGTAATGAGACATAAACGTAAAGGGCTTTTCCCTGGCACATTCCATTCTAATTTACAACCTAGAACACCACTTCCATTAAGGCTCTGTTTCCCTAGTAACCAAATTTGGTAAAGGGGAAATGCTGCCACCTTGTGGCCGTTTCCTGCAAGAACAGCTTTAAACTCACAGCTAATGGTCACTTAACATTCCCAAGGACTCAGGGCTGTAAAGGACACCTGCCCTAAAAAATTGTGCTGAAGGAGGGAATGGACAAAACAATTCAAAACAGGCAAATGTTTCAAGAAGAGAGTATGAAGAGTTAAGTTTTACTCACGCTCTTTTAAAAAAAAGGAAAATGGATAAAAGCTCAACCTCAGGGAGTGTTAGACCCATGCAATCTAATCTACAAAAAGTTTCAACTTACACCAGTCGACTTACCATCAGCCAAAAGTCTACGAACAATAAATGTTGAAGGGGTTTTTGAGAACTGTGTACACTCTACCTGCTGGTGAGACGTGAAGGGGTAACAGCCAATAATGAGAACAGAAAGGAGCTGTGTTTAAAAGTAAAACTGCAGGTACCATTGAATACAGCAGGCGCACCATTGGACCTCTCACCTGAGAAGACAAGAATCGAGAAGACACAGGCCGCAAAAGCTGCAGTGCAGCCTTATTCACAATAGCCAAGACAGTGGAGCAATCGAAATGTCCAACAACAGGTGAATGGATAAAGAAGAAGTGGTCCATGTACACAATGGAATAATAGCCATGGAAACCAATGAACCACTGCTCGCTGAGGCACCACAAATGAGTCTGGAGATAATCACGAAACATGAGGTAAGTCGGAAAGCAAAAGACCTATATTCTATGATATCCCTTATAGGCGTTATCTAATAACTGACACAAAGGAACATATTTCCACAGAGAAAGACACTCACAGACTTAGAAAACAAACTATGCTCATCTAAAAGGAAAGGTGGGGGGAATGGATAAATTAAGATTAGTGTTACTATATGTATACAAACACATATTATATACATATCTCAAAAAGACCAACCATATAGCAAGGGAGGTCTGCGGAACCCTCAGTAACATTTTACATGGGAAGAGGATCTGTACTTGAATAGACATATATAATGTACAAACGAACCAGATGGTGTACACCTAGGACAAACAATATTCTAAGCTTTACCCCAATTAAAAAAAATTTTTAAACCAAGAAGAAATAATGAGACATAAACTTATGGGGCTTTCTCCATGCACATTCCAATGTAATTTACAAACTAGGAACACGACTTCCAGAAAGGCTCTGCTGCCCTAGTAGCCAGATATGGGAATGGAGATATGCTGCCTGCTTGAGGCCACTTCCCACAACAGCAGCTTTAAACCCATTGCTAAAGGTCACTAAATATTCACCAAACTTGCAGTTCGGTAAAAGACACCTGCTTTCTAAAAAAATTCTGGGGTGCAAAATCGACCAAAAATTTCAAAAGAGGTCAACCTTCCAAGAACACAATTTCAAGAGTTATATTGTACTCCCAATTGTTTCCTTTTTTTTAACAGAAAAGAAAACGGTGGAGAAAAATGATGAGTTTTACGAATTTTCAAAGACATGCAAACCCAAATTACAAAAACCTATCAGCTCACAGCAGCCAGAAGGGCCATTAGCATAAATGCTGCAAACAATAAATGCTGAAGCGATTGTGGAGAAATGCGTACCCTGGATTCTAAGGGGGACGTGGTAAGAGCCACTAATGAAAACACAAAGAAGGTGCTTTGAAAAGGGAAACACGGTGCTACCAGTCAATCAATCACACCCACTGCTGGGCCTATCACCTGAGAAAATGAGAATCAAAAAGTCACAGGCAGGCAATCCTGCAGTCCAACAATATTTACCATAGCCAACACTTGGAAGCAATGAAAATGTCCATCAACGGAGGAATGCACAAAGTGGAAGTGGTCCACGTACACAGTGGAAAATTACTCCAATAAAAAATAAAAATTAAATTTAAAAATCCAACAAAAGTAAGGAGACATCAGCTTGTGTGGGTTTGTCCGGGCACACTCCACTCTAATTTATAACCGAGAAACACCACAGGCCGCAAGGGCTTTTCCCTAGTTACCAGGGTGGGGGACATAGAAAGGCTGCCGCCCTCTGGCAGTTACCTGCAAAAGCAGCTTTAAAGCCTGTGCTAATGGTCACTTCATAGGAACAAGTACTGCAGAACTGTAAATGAAACCTGCCCTCAAAATGTCTTGAGGGAGGTAAAGGCCAAAACATTTCAAAATGTGACACATACTTAAAGAGAACACTTTGAAGAACTAAGGGGTAATCACAGCTTGAAAAATAAAAAGGACATGCCTTAAAGCTCAATTTCAACGGATTATGTGGCACATTCGAATTCAACCACAGAGAGGTATCAGCTCACACTTGTCAGAATAACCATCAGCAAGAAAACTACAAACAATAAATGCTGAAGGTGTTGTGGAGAAATGCATACCCTCAACTTCAAAGGGGACGTAACTTGGAAAGGGCCACGAATGAGAACAGAATGGAGGTGCCTTAAAAAGGTAAACATTGAGCTACCATATGATCCAGCAGGCCCACTCCTCGACGTATAACCTAAGAAGAGAGAATTGGAAAGACACAGGCAGGCAAATCTGCATGGCACAGTATTACAATAGCCAAGATATGGAAGTAACCAAAAAGTCCACCAACAGATGGGTGGACAAGCAAGAACTCCTCCATGTAGAGATGGAATATTCGCTAGTGAAAAAATGAAACAATACCATTTGTAGCACCACAGATGAGTCTAGACGTAATCACGCCACGTGTAGTAAGTGAGAAAGCAAAAGACACATATCCTATCATATCACTTTTAAGAGTTACTTAAAAATTGATACCAATGAAGATATTTCCACAGAGAAAGGCAATCACAGATTCATTAAAAACTTATGGTTCACCACATAGAAAGGGATGAGGATTGGATACATTACCACGTTGGGGTTAACAGAGATATACAAACCATGTGAAATATATAACCACCAAAGACGTACGGAAGACCAGGGGAAGACTACTCAACATTGTGTCATAACCTACATGCGAAAAGGATGCGAGGAAGTATAGATACATGTATATGTGTGAAAGAACCACATCTTGCACACCTAGAACAAACAAACCATTGTAATCATATTTGCTGGGATAAACAATAAAAAGTAAATTACAAATATGAACAAGAAGTAATGAGACATAAACTTAAAGGGCTTTTCCCTGGCACATTCCATTCTAATTTACAACCTAGAACACCACTTCCATTAAGGCTCTGTTTCCCTAGTAACCAAATTTGGTAAAGGGGAAATGCTGCCACCTTGTGGCCGTTTCCTGCAAGAACAGCTTTAAACTCACAGCTAATGGTCACTTAACATTCCCAAGGACTCAGGGCTGTAAAGGACACCTGCCCTAAAAAATTGTGCTGAAGGAGGGAATGGACAAAAAAATTCAAAACAGGCAAATGTTTCAAGAAGAGAGTATGAAGAGTTAAGTTTTACTCACGCTCTTTTAAAAAAAAGGAAAATGGATAAAAGCTCAACCTCAGGGAGTGTTAGACCCATGCAATCTAATCTACAAAAAGTTTCAACTTACACCAGTCGACTTACCATCAGCCAAAAGTCTACGAACAATAAATGTTGAAGGGGTTTTTGAGAACTGTGTACACTCTACCTGCTGGTGAGACGTGAAGGGGTAACAGCCAATAATGAGAACAGAAAGGAGCTGTGTTTAAAAGTAAAACTGCAGGTACCATTGAATACAGCAGGCGCACCATTGGACCTCTCACCTGAGAAGACAAGAATCGAGAAGACACAGGCCGCAAAAGCTGCAGTGCAGCCTTATTCACAATAGCCAAGACAGTGGAGCAATCGAAATGTCCAACAACAGGTGAATGGATAAAGAAGAAGTGGTCCATGTACACAATGGAATAATAGCCATGGAAACCAATGAACCACTGCTCTCTGAGGCACCACAAATGAGTCTGGAGATAATCACGAAACATGAGGTAAGTCGGAAAGCAAAAGACCTATATTCTATGATATCCCTTATAGGCGTTATCTAATAACTGACACAAAGGAACATATTTCCACAGAGAAAGACACTCACAGACTTAGAAAACAAACTATGCTCATCTAAAAGGAAAGGTGGGGGGAATGGATAAATTAAGATTAGTGTTACTATATGTATACAAACACATATTATATACATATCTCAAAAAGACCAACCATATAGCAAGGGAGGTCTGCGGAACCCTCAGTAACATTTTACATGGGAAGAGGATCTGTACTTGAATAGACATATATAATGTACAAACGAACCAGATGGTGTACACCTAGGACAAACAATATTCTAAGCTTTACCCCAATTAAAAAAAATTTTAAAACCAAGAAGAAATAATGAGACATAAACTTATGGGGCTTTCTCCATGCACATTCCAATGTAATTTACAAACTAGGAACACGACTTCCAGAAAGGCTCTGCTGCCCTAGTAGCCAGATATGGGAATGGAGATATGCTGCCTGCTTGAGGCCACTTCCCACAACAGCAGCTTTAAACCCATTGCTAAAGGTCACTAAATATTCACCAAACTTGCAGTTCGGTAAAAGACACCTGCTTTCTAAAAAAATTCTGGGGTGCAAAATCGACCAAAAATTTCAAAAGAGGTCAACCTTCCAAGAACACAATTTCAAGAGTTATATTGTACTCCCAATTGTTTCCTTTTTTTTAACAGAAAAGAAAATGGTGGAGAAAAATGATGAGTTTTACGAATTTTCAAAGACATGCAAACCCAAATTACAAAAACCTATCAGCTCACAGCAGCCAGAAGGGCCATTAGCATAAATGCTGCAAACAATAAATGCTGAAGCGATTGTGGAGAAATGCGTACCCTGGATTCTAAGGGGGACGTGGTAAGAGCCACTAATGAAAACACAAAGAAGGTGCTTTGAAAAGGGAAACACGGTGCTACCAGTCAATCAATCACACCCACTGCTGGGCCTATCACCTGAGAAAATGAGAATCAAAAAGTCACAGGCAGGCAATCCTGCAGTCCAACAATATTTACCATAGCCAACACTTGGAAGCAATGAAAATGTCCATCAACGGAGGAATGCACAAAGTGGAAGTGGTCCACGTACACAGTGGAAAATTACTCCAATAAAAAATAAAAATTAAATTTAAAAATCCAACAAAAGTAAGGAGACATCAGCTTGTGTGGGTTTGTCCGGGCACACTCCACTCTAATTTATAACCGAGAAACACCACAGGCCGCAAGGGCTTTTCCCTAGTTACCAGGGTGGGGGACATAGAAAGGCTGCCGCCCTCTGGCAGTTACCTGCAAAAGCAGCTTTAAAGCCTGTGCTAATGGTCACTTCATAGGAACAAGTACTGCAGAACTGTAAATGAAACCTGCCCTCAAAATGTCTTGAGGGAGGTAAAGGCCAAAACATTTCAAAATGTGACACATACTTAAAGAGAACACTTTGAAGAACTAAGGGGTAATCACAGCTTGAAAAATAAAAAGGACATGCCTTAAAGCTCAATTTCAACGGATTATGTGGCACATTCGAATTCAACCACAGAGAGGTATCAGCTCACACTTGTCAGAATAACCATCAGCAAGAAAACTACAAACAATAAATGCTGAAGGTGTTGTGGAGAAATGCATACCCTCAACTTCAAAGGGGACGTAACTTGGAAAGGGCCACGAATGAGAACAGAATGGAGGTGCCTTAAAAAGGTAAACATTGAGCTACCATATGATCCAGCAGGCCCACTCCTCGACGTATAACCTAAGAAGAGAGAATTGGAAAGACACAGGCAGGCAAATCTGCATGGCACAGTATTACAATAGCCAAGATATGGAAGTAACCATAAAGTCCACCAACAGATGGGTGGACAAAGAAGAACTCCTCCATGTAGAGATGGAATATTCGCTAGTGAAAAAATGAAACAATGCCATTTATAGCACCATAGATGAGTCTAGACGTAATCACGCCACGTGTAGTAAGTGAGAAAGCAAAAGACACATATCCTATCATATCACTTTTAAGAGTTACTTAAAAATTGATACCAATGAAGATATTTCCACAGAGAAAGGCAATCACAGAATCATTAAAAACTTATGGTTCACCACATAGAAAGGGATGAGGATTGGATACATTACCACGTTGGGGTTAACAGAGATATACAAACCATGTGAAATATATGACCACCAAAGACGTACGGAAGACCAGGGGAAGACTACTCAACATTGTGTCATAACCTACATGCGAAAAGGATGCGAGGAAGTATAGATACATGTATATGTGTGAAAGAACCACATCTTGCACACCTAGAACAAACAAACCATTGTAATCATATTTGCTGGGATAAACAATAAAAAGTAAATTACAAATATGAACAAGAAGTAATGAGACATAAACTTAAAGGGCTTTTCCCTGGCACATTCCATTCTAATTTACAACCTAGAACACCACTTCCATTAAGGCTCTGTTTCCCTAGTAACCAAATTTGGTAAAGGGGAAATGCTGCCACCTTGTGGCCGTTTCCTGCAAGAACAGCTTTAAACTCACAGCTAATGGTCACTTAACATTCCCAAGGACTCAGGGCTGTAAAGGACACCTGCCCTAAAAAATTGTGCTGAAGGAGGGAATGGACAAAAAAATTCAAAACAGGCAAATGTTTCAAGAAGAGAGTATGAAGAGTTAAGTTTTACTCACGCTCTTTTAAAAAAAAGGAAAATGGATAAAAGCTCAACCTCAGGGAGTGTTAGACCCATGCAATCTAATCTACAAAAAGTTTCAACTTACACCAGTCGACTTACCATCAGCCAAAAGTCTACGAACAATAAATGTTGAAGGGGTTTTTGAGAACTGTGTACACTCTACCTGCTGGTGAGACGTGAAGGGGTAACAGCCAATAATGAGAACAGAAAGGAGCTGTGTTTAAAAGTAAAACTGCAGGTGCCATTCAATACAGCAGGCGCACCATTGGACCTCTCACCTGAGAAGACAAGAATCGAGAAGACACAGGCCGCAAAAGCTGCAGTGCAGCCTTATTCACAATAGCCAAGACAGTGGAGCAATCGAAATGTCCAACAACAGGTGAATGGATAAAGAAGAAGTGGTCCATGTACACAATGGAATAATAGCCATGGAAACCAATGAACCACTGCTCTCTGAGGCACCACAAATGAGTCTGGAGATAATCACGAAACATGAGGTAAGTCGGAAAGCAAAAGACCTATATTCTATGATATCCCTTATAGGCGTTATCTAATAACTGACACAAAGGAACATATTTCCACAGAGAAAGACACTCACAGACTTAGAAAACAAACTATGCTCATCTAAAAGGAAAGGTGGGGGGAATGGATAAATTAAGATTAGTGTTACTATATGTATACAAACACATATTATATACATATCTCAAAAAGACCAACCATATAGCAAGGGAGGTCTGCGGAACCCTCAGTAACATTTTACATGGGAAGAGGATCTGTACTTGAATAGACATATATAATGTACAAACGAACCAGATGGTGTACACCTAGGACAAACAATATTCTAAGCTTTACCCCAATTAAAAAAAATTTTTAAACCAAGAAGAAATAATGAGACATAAACTTATGGGGCTTTCTCCATGCACATTCCAATGTAATTTACAAACTAGGAACACGACTTCCAGAAAGGCTCTGCTGCCCTAGTAGCCAGATATGGGAATGGAGATATGCTGCCTGCTTGAGGCCACTTCCCACAACAGCAGCTTTAAACCCATTGCTAAAGGTCACTAAATATTCACCAAACTTGCAGTTCGGTAAAAGACACCTGCTTTCTAAAAAAATTCTGGGGTGCAAAATCGACCAAAAATTTCAAAAGAGGGCAACCTTCCAAGAACACAATTTCAAGAGTTATATTGTACTCCCAATTGTTTCCTTTTTTTTAACAGAAAAGAAAATGGTGGAGAAAAATGATGAGTTTTACGAATTTTCAAAGACATGCAAACCCAAATTACAAAAACCTATCAGCTCACAGCAGCCAGAAGGGCCATTAGCATAAATGCTGCAAACAATAAATGCTGAAGCGATTGTGGAGAAATGCGTACCCTGGATTCTAAGGGGGACGTGGTAAGAGCCACTAATGAAAACACAAAGAAGGTGCTTTGAAAAGGGAAACACGGTGCTACCAGTCAATCAATCACACCCACTGCTGGGCCTATCACCTGAGAAAATGAGAATCAAAAAGTCACAGGCAGGCAATCCTGCAGTCCAACAATATTTACCATAGCCAACACTTGGAAGCAATGAAAATGTCCATCAACGGAGGAATGCACAAAGTGGAAGTGGTCCACGTACACAGTGGAAAATTACTCCAATAAAAAATAAAAATTAAATTTAAAAATCCAACAAAAGTAAGGAGACATCAGCTTGTGTGGGTTTGTCCGGGCACACTCCACTCTAATTTATAACCGAGAAACACCACAGGCCGCAAGGGCTTTTCCCTAGTTACCAGGGTGGGGGACATAGAAAGGCTGCCGCCCTCTGGCAGTTACCTGCAAAAGCAGCTTTAAAGCCTGTGCTAATGGTCACTTCATAGGAACAAGTACTGCAGAACTGTAAATGAAACCTGCCCTCAAAATGTCTTGAGGGAGGTAAAGGCCAAAACATTTCAAAATGTGACACATACTTAAAGAGAACACTTTGAAGAACTAAGGGGTAATCACAGCTTGAAAAATAAAAAGGACATGCCTTAAAGCTCAATTTCAACGGATTATGTGGCACATTCGAATTCAACCACAGAGAGGTATCAGCTCACACTTGTCAGAATAACCATCAGCAAGAAAACTACAAACAATAAATGCTGAAGGTGTTGTGGAGAAATGCATACCCTCAACTTCAAAGGGGACGTAACTTGGAAAGGGCCACGAATGAGAACAGAATGGAGGTGCCTTAAAAAGGTAAACATTGAGCTACCATATGATCCAGCAGGCCCACTCCTCGACGTATAACCTAAGAAGAGAGAATTGGAAAGACACAGGCAGGCAAATCTGCATGGCACAGTATTACAATAGCCAAGATATGGAAGTAACCAAAAAGTCCACCAACAGATGGGTGGACAAGCAAGAACTCCTCCATGTAGAGATGGAATATTCGCTAGTGAAAAAATGAAACAATACCATTTGTAGCACCACAGATGAGTCTAGACGTAATCACGCCACGTGTAGTAAGTGAGAAAGCAAAAGACACATATCCTATCATATCACTTTTAAGAGTTACTTAAAAATTGATACCAATGAAGATATTTCCACAGAGAAAGGCAATCACAGATTCATTAAAAACTTATGGTTCACCACATAGAAAGGGATGAGGATTGGATACATTACCACGTTGGGGTTAACAGAGATATACAAACCATGTGAAATATATGACCACCAAAGACGTACGGAAGACCAGGGGAAGACTACTCAACATTGTGTCATAACCTACATGCGAAAAGGATGCGAGGAAGTATAGATACATGTATATGTGTGAAAGAACCACATCTTGCACACCTAGAACAAACAAACCATTGTAATCATATTTGCTGGGATAAACAATAAAAAGTAAATTACAAATATGAACAAGAAGTAATGAGACATAAACGTAAAGGGCTTTTCCCTGGCACATTCCATTCTAATTTACAACCTAGAACACCACTTCCATTAAGGCTCTGTTTCCCTAGTAACCAAATTTGGTAAAGGGGAAATGCTGCCACCTTGTGGCCGTTTCCTGCAAGAACAGCTTTAAACTCACAGCTAATGGTCACTTAACATTCCCAAGGACTCAGGGCTGTAAAGGACACCTGCCCTAAAAAATTGTGCTGAAGGAGGGAATGGACAAAACAATTCAAAACAGGCAAATGTTTCAAGAAGAGAGTATGAAGAGTTAAGTTTTACTCACGCTCTTTTAAAAAAAAGGAAAATGGATAAAAGCTCAACCTCAGGGAGTGTTAGACCCATGCAATCTAATCTACAAAAAGTTTCAACTTACACCAGTCGACTTACCATCAGCCAAAAGTCTACGAACAATAAATGTTGAAGGGGTTTTTGAGAACTGTGTACACTCTACCTGCTGGTGAGACGTGAAGGGGTAACAGCCAATAATGAGAACAGAAAGGAGCTGTGTTTAAAAGTAAAACTGCAGGTACCATTGAATACAGCAGGCGCACCATTGGACCTCTCACCTGAGAAGACAAGAATCGAGAAGACACAGGCCGCAAAAGCTGCAGTGCAGCCTTATTCACAATAGCCAAGACAGTGGAGCAATCGAAATGTCCAACAACAGGTGAATGGATAAAGAAGAAGTGGTCCATGTACACAATGGAATAATAGCCATGGAAACCAATGAACCACTGCTCGCTGAGGCACCACAAATGAGTCTGGAGATAATCACGAAACATGAGGTAAGTCGGAAAGCAAAAGACCTATATTCTATGATATCCCTTATAGGCGTTATCTAATAACTGACACAAAGGAACATATTTCCACAGAGAAAGACACTCACAGACTTAGAAAACAAACTATGCTCATCTAAAAGGAAAGGTGGGGGGAATGGATAAATTAAGATTAGTGTTACTATATGTATACAAACACATATTATATACATATCTCAAAAAGACCAACCATATAGCAAGGGAGGTCTGCGGAACCCTCAGTAACATTTTACATGGGAAGAGGATCTGTACTTGAATAGACATATATAATGTACAAACGAACCAGATGGTGTACACCTAGGACAAACAATATTCTAAGCTTTACCCCAATTAAAAAAAATTTTTAAACCAAGAAGAAATAATGAGACATAAACTTATGGGGCTTTCTCCATGCACATTCCAATGTAATTTACAAACTAGGAACACGACTTCCAGAAAGGCTCTGCTGCCCTAGTAGCCAGATATGGGAATGGAGATATGCTGCCTGCTTGAGGCCACTTCCCACAACAGCAGCTTTAAACCCATTGCTAAAGGTCACTAAATATTCACCAAACTTGCAGTTCGGTAAAAGACACCTGCTTTCTAAAAAAATTCTGGGGTGCAAAATCGACCAAAAATTTCAAAAGAGGTCAACCTTCCAAGAACACAATTTCAAGAGTTATATTGTACTCCCAATTGTTTCCTTTTTTTTAACAGAAAAGAAAACGGTGGAGAAAAATGATGAGTTTTACGAATTTTCAAAGACATGCAAACCCAAATTACAAAAACCTATCAGCTCACAGCAGCCAGAAGGGCCATTAGCATAAATGCTGCAAACAATAAATGCTGAAGCGATTGTGGAGAAATGCGTACCCTGGATTCTAAGGGGGACGTGGTAAGAGCCACTAATGAAAACACAAAGAAGGTGCTTTGAAAAGGGAAACACGGTGCTACCAGTCAATCAATCACACCCACTGCTGGGCCTATCACCTGAGAAAATGAGAATCAAAAAGTCACAGGCAGGCAATCCTGCAGTCCAACAATATTTACCATAGCCAACACTTGGAAGCAATGAAAATGTCCATCAACGGAGGAATGCACAAAGTGGAAGTGGTCCACGTACACAGTGGAAAATTACTCCAATAAAAAATAAAAATTAAATTTAAAAATCCAACAAAAGTAAGGAGACATCAGCTTGTGTGGGTTTGTCCGGGCACACTCCACTCTAATTTATAACCGAGAAACACCACAGGCCGCAAGGGCTTTTCCCTAGTTACCAGGGTGGGGGACATAGAAAGGCTGCCGCCCTCTGGCAGTTACCTGCAAAAGCAGCTTTAAAGCCTGTGCTAATGGTCACTTCATAGGAACAAGTACTGCAGAACTGTAAATGAAACCTGCCCTCAAAATGTCTTGAGGGAGGTAAAGGCCAAAACATTTCAAAATGTGACACATACTTAAAGAGAACACTTTGAAGAACTAAGGGGTAATCACAGCTTGAAAAATAAAAAGGACATGCCTTAAAGCTCAATTTCAACGGATTATGTGGCACATTCGAATTCAACCACAGAGAGGTATCAGCTCACACTTGTCAGAATAACCATCAGCAAGAAAACTACAAACAATAAATGCTGAAGGTGTTGTGGAGAAATGCATACCCTCAACTTCAAAGGGGACGTAACTTGGAAAGGGCCACGAATGAGAACAGAATGGAGGTGCCTTAAAAAGGTAAACATTGAGCTACCATATGATCCAGCAGGCCCACTCCTCGACGTATAACCTAAGAAGAGAGAATTGGAAAGACACAGGCAGGCAAATCTGCATGGCACAGTATTACAATAGCCAAGATATGGAAGTAACCAAAAAGTCCACCAACAGATGGGTGGACAAGCAAGAACTCCTCCATGTAGAGATGGAATATTCGCTAGTGAAAAAATGAAACAATACCATTTGTAGCACCACAGATGAGTCTAGACGTAATCACGCCACGTGTAGTAAGTGAGAAAGCAAAAGACACATATCCTATCATATCACTTTTAAGAGTTACTTAAAAATTGATACCAATGAAGATATTTCCACAGAGAAAGGCAATCACAGATTCATTAAAAACTTATGGTTCACCACATAGAAAGGGATGAGGATTGGATACATTACCACGTTGGGGTTAACAGAGATATACAAACCATGTGAAATATATGACCACCAAAGACGTACGGAAGACCAGGGGAAGACTACTCAACATTGTGTCATAACCTACATGCGAAAAGGATGCGAGGAAGTATAGATACATGTATATGTGTGAAAGAACCACATCTTGCACACCTAGAACAAACAAACCATTGTAATCATATTTGCTGGGATAAACAATAAAAAGTAAATTACAAATATGAACAAGAAGTAATGAGACATAAACGTAAAGGGCTTTTCCCTGGCACATTCCATTCTAATTTACAACCTAGAACACCACTTCCATTAAGGCTCTGTTTCCCTAGTAACCAAATTTGGTAAAGGGGAAATGCTGCCACCTTGTGGCCGTTTCCTGCAAGAACAGCTTTAAACTCACAGCTAATGGTCACTTAACATTCCCAAGGACTCAGGGCTGTAAAGGACACCTGCCCTAAAAAATTGTGCTGAAGGAGGGAATGGACAAAACAATTCAAAACAGGCAAATGTTTCAAGAAGAGAGTATGAAGAGTTAAGTTTTACTCATGCTCTTTTAAAAAAAAGGAAAATGGATAAAAGCTCAACCTCAGGGAGTGTTAGACCCATGCAATCTAATCTACAAAAAGTTTCAACTTACACCAGTCGACTTACCATCAGCCAAAAGTCTACGAACAATAAATGTTGAAGGGGTTTTTGAGAACTGTGTACACTCTACCTGCTGGTGAGACGTGAAGGGGTAACAGCCAATAATGAGAACAGAAAGGAGCTGTGTTTAAAAGTAAAACTGCAGGTACCATTGAATACAGCAGGCGCACCATTGGACCTCTCACCTGAGAAGACAAGAATCGAGAAGACACAGGCCGCAAAAGCTGCAGTGCAGCCTTATTCACAATAGCCAAGACAGTGGAGCAATCGAAATGTCCAACAACAGGTGAATGGATAAAGAAGAAGTGGTCCATGTACACAATGGAATAATAGCCATGGAAACCAATGAACCACTGCTCGCTGAGGCACCACAAATGAGTCTGGAGATAATCACGAAACATGAGGTAAGTCGGAAAGCAAAAGACCTATATTCTATGATATCCCTTATAGGCGTTATCTAATAACTGACACAAAGGAACATATTTCCACAGAGAAAGACACTCACAGACTTAGAAAACAAACTATGCTCATCTAAAAGGAAAGGTGGGGGGAATGGATAAATTAAGATTAGTGTTACTATATGTATACAAACACATATTATATACATATCTCAAAAAGACCAACCATATAGCAAGGGAGGTCTGCGGAACCCTCAGTAACATTTTACATGGGAAGAGGATCTGTACTTGAATAGACATATATAATGTACAAACGAACCAGATGGTGTACACCTAGGACAAACAATATTCTAAGCTTTACCAATATTAAAAAAAATTTTTAAACCAAGAAGAAATAATGAGACATAAACTTATGGGGCTTTCTCCATGCACATTCCAATGTAATTTACAAACTAGGAACACGACTTCCAGAAAGGCTCTGCTGCCCTAGTAGCCAGATATGGGAATGGAGATATGCTGCCTGCTTGAGGCCACTTCCCACAACAGCAGCTTTAAACCCATTGCTAAAGGTCACTAAATATTCACCAAACTTGCAGCTCGGTAAAAGACACCTGCTTTCTAAAAAAATTCTGGGGTGCAAAATCGACCAAAAATTTCAAAAGAGGTCAACCTTCCAAGAACACAATTTCAAGAGTTATATTGTACTCCCAATTGTTTCCTTTTTTTTAACAGAAAAGAAAACGGTGGAGAAAAATGATGAGTTTTACGAATTTTCAAAGACATGCAAACCCAAATTACAAAAACCTATCAGCTCACAGCAGCCAGAAGGGCCATTAGCATAAATGCTGCAAACAATAAATGCTGAAGCGATTGTGGAGAAATGCGTACCCTCGATTCTAAGGGGGACGTGGTAAGAGCCACTAATGAAAACACAAAGAAGGTGCTTTGAAAAGGGAAACACGGTGCTACCAGTCAATCAATCACACCCACTGCTGGGCCTATCACCTGAGAAAATGAGAATCAAAAAGTCACAGGCAGGCAATCCTGCAGTCCAACAATATTTACCATAGCCAACACTTGGAAGCAATGAAAATGTCCATCAACGGAGGAATGCACAAAGTGGAAGTGGTCCACGTACACAGTGGAAAATTACTCCAATAAAAAATAAAAATTAAATTTAAAAATCCAACAAAAGTAAGGAGACATCAGCTTGTGTGGGTTTGTCCGGGCACACTCCACTCTAATTTATAACCGAGAAACACCACAGGCCGCAAGGGCTTTTCCCTAGTTACCAGGGTGGGGGACATAGAAAGGCTGCCGCCCTCTGGCAGTTACCTGCAAAAGCAGCTTTAAAGCCTGTGCTAATGGTCACTTCATAGGAACAAGTACTGCAGAACTGTAAATGAAACCTGCCCTCAAAATGTCTTGAGGGAGGTAAAGGCCAAAACATTTCAAAATGTGACACATACTTAAAGAGAACACTTTGAAGAACTAAGGGGTAATCACAGCTTGAAAAATAAAAAGGACATGCCTTAAAGCTCAATTTCAACGGATTATGTGGCACATTCGAATTCAACCACAGAGAGGTATCAGCTCACACTTGTCAGAATAACCATCAGCAAGAAAACTACAAACAATAAATGCTGAAGGTGTTGTGGAGAAATGCATACCCTCAACTTCAAAGGGGACGTAACTTGGAAAGGGCCACGAATGAGAACAGAATGGAGGTGCCTTAAAAAGGTAAACATTGAGCTACCATATGATCCAGCAGGCCCACTCCTCGACGTATAACCTAAGAAGAGAGAATTGGAAAGACACAGGCAGGCAAATCTGCATGGCACAGTATTACAATAGCCAAGATATGGAAGTAACCATAAAGTCCACCAACAGATGGGTGGACAAAGAAGAACTCCTCCATGTAGAGATGGAATATTCGCTAGTGAAAAAATGAAACAATGCCATTTATAGCACCACAGATGAGTCTAGACGTAATCACGCCACGTGTAGTAAGTGAGAAAGCAAAAGACACATATCCTATCATATCACTTTTAAGAGTTACTTAAAAATTGATACCAATGAAGATATTTCCACAGAGAAAGGCAATCACAGATTCATTAAAAACTTATGGTTCACCACATAGAAAGGGATGAGGATTGGATACATTACCATGTTGGGGTTAACAGAGATATACAAACCATGTGAAATATATGACCACCAAAGACGTACGGAAGACCAGGGGAAGACTACTCAACATTGTGTCATAACCTACATGCGAAAAGGATGCGAGGAAGTATAGATACATGTATATGTGTGAAAGAACCACATCTTGCACACCTAGAACAAACAAACCATTGTAATCATATTTGCTGGGATAAACAATAAAAAGTAAATTACAAATATGAACAAGAAGTAATGAGACATAAACTAAAAGGGCTTTTCCCTGGCACATTCCATTCTAATTTACAACCTAGAACACCACTTCCATTAAGGCTCTGTTTCCCTAGTAACCAAATTTGGTAAAGGGGAAATGCTGCCACCTTGTGGCCGTTTCCTGCAAGAACAGCTTTAAACTCACAGCTAATGGTCACTTAACATTCCCAAGGACTCAGGGCTGTAAAGGACACCTGCCCTAAAAAATTGTGCTGAAGGAGGGAATGGACAAAAAAATTCAAAACAGGCAAATGTTTCAAGAAGAGAGTATGAAGAGTTAAGTTTTACTCACGCTCTTTTAAAAAAAAGGAAAATGGATAAAAGCTCAACCTCAGGGAGTGTTAGACCCATGCAATCTAATCTACAAAAAGTTTCAACTTACACCAGTCGACTTACCATCAGCCAAAAGTCTACGAACAATAAATGTTGAAGGGGTTTTTGAGAACTGTGTACACTCTACCTGCTGGTGAGACGTGAAGGGGTAACAGCCAATAATGAGAACAGAAAGGAGCTGTGTTTAAAAGTAAAACTGCAGGTACCATTGAACACAGCAGGCGCACCATTGGACCTCTCACCTGAGAAGACAAGAATCGAGAAGACACAGGCCGCAAAAGCTGCAGTGCAGCCTTATTCACAATAGCCAAGACAGCGGAGCAATCGAAATGTCCAACAACAGGTGAATGGATAAAGAAGAAGTGGTCCATGTACACAATGGAATAATAGCCATGGAAACCAATGAACCACTGCTCGCTGAGGCACCACAAATGAGTCTGGAGATAATCACGAAACATGAGGTAAGTCGGAAAGCAAAAGACCTATATTCTATGATATCCCTTATAGGCGTTATCTAATAACTGACACAAAGGAACATATTTCCACAGAGAAAGACACTCACAGACTTAGAAAACAAACTATGCGCATCTAAAAGGAAAGGTGGGGGGAATGGATAAATTAAGATTAGTGTTACTATATGTATACAAACACATATTATATACATATCTCAAAAAGACCAACCATATAGCAAGGGAGGTCTGCGGAACCCTCAGTAACATTTTACATGGGAAGAGGATCTGTACTTGAATAGACATATATAATGTACAAACGAACCAGATTGTGTACACCTAGGACAAACAATATTCTAAGCTTTACCCCAATTAAAAAAAATTTTAAAACCAAGAAGAAATAATGAGACATAAACTTATGGGGCTTTCTCCATGCACATTCCAATGTAATTTACAAACTAGGAACACGACTTCCAGAAAGGCTCTGCTGCCCTAGTAGCCAGATATGGGAATGGAGATATGCTGCCTGCTTGAGGCCACTTCCCACAACAGCAGCTTTAAACCCATTGCTAAAGGTCACTAAATATTCACCAAACTTGCAGTTCGGTAAAAGACACCTGCTTTCTAAAAAAATTCTGGGGTGCAAAATCGACCAAAAATTTCAAAAGAGGTCAACCTTCCAAGAACACAATTTCAAGAGTTATATTGTACTCCCAATTGTTTCCTTTTTTTTAACAGAAAAGAAAACGGTGGAGAAAAATGATGAGTTTTACGAATTTTCAAAGACATGCAAACCCAAATTACAAAAACCTATCAGCTCACAGCAGCCAGAAGGGCCATTAGCATAAATGCTGCAAACAATAAATGCTGAAGCGATTGTGGAGAAATGCGTACCCTCGATTCTAAGGGGGACGTGGTAAGAGCCACTAATGAAAACACAAAGAAGGTGCTTTGAAAAGGGTAACACGGTGCTACCAGTCAATCAATCACACCCACTGCTGGGCCTATCACCTGAGAAAATGAGAATCGAAAAGTCACAGGCTGGCAATCCTGCACTCCAACAATATTTACCATAGCCAACACTTGGAAGCAAAGAAAATGTCCATCAACCGAGGAATGCACAAAGTAGAAGTGGTCCACGTACACAGTGGAAAATTACTCCAATAAAAAATAAAAATTAAATTTAAAAATCCAACAAAAGTAAGGAGACATCAGCTTGTGTGGGTTTGTCCGGGCACACTCCACTCTAATTTATAACCGAGAAACACCACAGGCCGCAAGGCTTTTCCCTAGTTACCAGGGTGGGGGACATAGAAAGGCTGCCGCCCTCTGGCAGTTACCTGCAAAAGCAGCTTTAAAGCCTGTGCTAATGGTCACTTCATAGGAACAAGTACTGCAGAACTGTAAATGAAACAGGCCCTCAAAATGTCTTGAGGGAGGTAAAGGCCAAAACATTTCAAAATGTGACACATACTTAAAGAGAACACTTTGAAGAACTAAGGGGTAACCACAGCTTGAAACATAGAAAAGGACATGCCTTAAAGCTCAATTTCAACAGATTATGTGGCACATTCGAATTCAACCACAGAGAGGTATCAGCTCACACTTGTCAGAATAACCATCAGCAAGAAAACTACAAACAATAAATGCTGAAGGTGTTGTGGAGAAATGCATACCCTCAACTTCAAAGGGGACGTAACTTGGAAAGGGCCACGAATGAGAACAGAATGGAGGTGCCTTAAAAAGGTAAACATTGAGCTACCATATGATCCAGCAGGCCCACTCCTCGACGTATAACCTAAGAAGAGAGAATTGGAAAGACACAGGCAGGCAAACCTGCATGGCACAGTATTACAATAGCCAAGATATGGAAGTAACCAAAAAGTCCACCAACAGATGGGTGGACAAGGAAGAACTCCTCCATGTAGAGATGGAATATTCGCTAGTGAAAAAATGAAACAATGCCATTTGTAGCACCACAGATGAGTCTAGACGTAATCACGCCACGTGTAGTAAGTGAGAAAGCAAAAGACACATATCCTATCATATCACTTTTAAGAGTTACTTAAAAATTGATACCAATGAAGATATTTCCACAGAGAAAGGCAATCACAGATTCATTAAAAACTTATGGTTCACCACATAGAAAGGGATGAGGATTGGATACATTACCATGTTGGGGTTAACAGAGATATACAAACCATGTGAAATATATGACCACCAAAGACGTACGGAAGACCAGGGGAAGACTACTCAACATTGTGTCATAACCTACATGCGAAAAGGATGCGAGGAAGTATAGATACATGTATATGTGTGAAAGAACCACATCTTGCACACCTAGAACAAACAAACCATTGTAATCATATTTGCTGGGATAAACAATAAAAAGTAAATTACAAATATGAACAAGAAGTAATGAGACATAAACTTAAAGGGCTTTTCCCTGGCACATTCCATTCTAATTTACAACCTAGAACACCACTTCCATTAAGGCTCTGTTTCCCTAGTAACCAAATTTGGTAAAGGGGAAATGCTGCCACCTTGTGGCCGTTTCCTGCAAGAACAGCTTTAAACTCACAGCTAATGGTCACTTAACATTCCCAAGGACTCAGGGCTGTAAAGGACACCTGCCCTAAAAAATTGTGCTGAAGGAGGGAATGGACAAAAAAATTCAAAACAGGCAAATGTTTCAAGAAGAGAGTATGAAGAGTTAAGTTTTACTCACGCTCTTTTAAAAAAAAGGAAAATGGATAAAAGCTCAACCTCAGGGAGTGTTAGACCCATGCAATCTAATCTACAAAAAGTTTCAACTTACACCAGTCGACTTACCATCAGCCAAAAGTCTACGAACAATAAATGTTGAAGGGGTTTTTGAGAACTGTGTACACTCTACCTGCTGGTGAGACGTGAAGGGGTAACAGCCAATAATGAGAACAGAAAGGAGCTGTGTTTAAAAGTAAAACTGCAGGTACCATTGAACACAGCAGGCGCACCATTGGACCTCTCACCTGAGAAGACAAGAATCGAGAAGACACAGGCCGCAAAAGCTGCAGTGCAGCCTTATTCACAATAGCCAAGACAGCGGAGCAATCGAAATGTCCAACAACAGGTGAATGGATAAAGAAGAAGTGGTCCATGTACACAATGGAATAATAGCCATGGAAACCAATGAACCACTGCTCGCTGAGGCACCACAAATGAGTCTGGAGATAATCACGAAACATGAGGTAAGTCGGAAAGCAAAAGACCTATATTCTATGATATCCCTTATAGGCGTTATCTAATAACTGACACAAAGGAACATATTTCCACAGAGAAAGACACTCACAGACTTAGAAAACAAACTATGCGCATCTAAAAGGAAAGGTGGGGGGAATGGATAAATTAAGATTAGTGTTACTATATGTATACAAACACATATTATATACATATCTCAAAAAGACCAACCATATAGCAAGGGAGGTCTGCGGAACCCTCAGTAACATTTTACATGGGAAGAGGATCTGTACTTGAATAGACATATATAATGTACAAACGAACCAGATTGTGTACACCTAGGACAAACAATATTCTAAGCTTTACCCCAATTAAAAAAAATTTTAAAACCAAGAAGAAATAATGAGACATAAACTTATGGGGCTTTCTCCATGCACATTCCAATGTAATTTACAAACTAGGAACACGACTTCCAGAAAGGCTCTGCTGCCCTAGTAGCCAGATATGGGAATGGAGATATGCTGCCTGCTTGAGGCCACTTCCCACAACAGCAGCTTTAAACCCATTGCTAAAGGTCACTAAATATTCACCAAACTTGCAGTTCGGTAAAAGACACCTGCTTTCTAAAAAAATTCTGGGGTGCAAAATCGACCAAAAATTTCAAAAGAGGTCAACCTTCCAAGAACACAATTTCAAGAGTTATATTGTACTCCCAATTGTTTCCTTTTTTTTAACAGAAAAGAAAACGGTGGAGAAAAATGATGAGTTTTACGAATTTTCAAAGACATGCAAACCCAAATTACAAAAACCTATCAGCTCACAGCAGCCAGAAGGGCCATTAGCATAAATGCTGCAAACAATAAATGCTGAAGCGATTGTGGAGAAATGCGTACCCTCGATTCTAAGGGGGACGTGGTAAGAGCCACTAATGAAAACACAAAGAAGGTGCTTTGAAAAGGGTAACACGGTGCTACCAGTCAATCAATCACACCCACTGCTGGGCCTATCACCTGAGAAAATGAGAATCGAAAAGTCACAGGCTGGCAATCCTGCACTCCAACAATATTTACCATAGCCAACACTTGGAAGCAAAGAAAATGTCCATCAACCGAGGAATGCACAAAGTAGAAGTGGTCCACGTACACAGTGGAAAATTACTCCAATAAAAAATAAAAATTAAATTTAAAAATCCAACAAAAGTAAGGAGACATCAGCTTGTGTGGGTTTGTCCGGGCACACTCCACTCTAATTTATAACCGAGAAACACCACAGGCCGCAAGGCTTTTCCCTAGTTACCAGGGTGGGGGACATAGAAAGGCTGCCGCCCTCTGGCAGTTACCTGCAAAAGCAGCTTTAAAGCCTGTGCTAATGGTCACTTCATAGGAACAAGTACTGCAGAACTGTAAATGAAACAGGCCCTCAAAATGTCTTGAGGGAGGTAAAGGCCAAAACATTTCAAAATGTGACACATACTTAAAGAGAACACTTTGAAGAACTAAGGGGTAACCACAGCTTGAAACATAGAAAAGGACATGCCTTAAAGCTCAATTTCAACAGATTATGTGGCACATTCGAATTCAACCACAGAGAGGTATCAGCTCACACTTGTCAGAATAACCATCAGCAAGAAAACTACAAACAATAAATGCTGAAGGTGTTGTGGAGAAATGCATACCCTCAACTTCAAAGGGGACGTAACTTGGAAAGGGCCACGAATGAGAACAGAATGGAGGTGCCTTAAAAAGGTAAACATTGAGCTACCATATGATCCAGCAGGCCCACTCCTCGACGTATAACCTAAGAAGAGAGAATTGGAAAGACACAGGCAGGCAAACCTGCATGGCACAGTATTACAATAGCCAAGATATGGAAGTAACCAAAAAGTCCACCAACAGATGGGTGGACAAGGAAGAACTCCTCCATGTAGAGATGGAATATTCGCTAGTGAAAAAATGAAACAATGCCATTTGTAGCACCACAGATGAGTCTAGACGTAATCACGCCACGTGTAGTAAGTGAGAAAGCAAAAGACACATATCCTATCATATCACTTTTAAGAGTTACTTAAAAATTGATACCAATGAAGATATTTCCACAGAGAAAGGCAATCACAGATTCATTAAAAACTTATGGTTCACCACATAGAAAGGGATGAGGATTGGATACATTACCATGTTGGGGTTAACAGAGATATACAAACCATGTGAAATATATGACCACCAAAGACGTACGGAAGACCAGGGGAAGACTACTCAACATTGTGTCATAACCTACATGCGAAAAGGATGCGAGGAAGTATAGATACATGTATATGTGTGAAAGAACCACATCTTGCACACCTAGAACAAACAAACCATTGTAATCATATTTGCTGGGATAAACAATAAAAAGTAAATTACAAATATGAACAAGAAGTAATGAGACATAAACTTAAAGGGCTTTTCCCTGGCACATTCCATTCTAATTTACAACCTAGAACACCACTTCCATTAAGGCTCTGTTTCCCTAGTAACCAAATTTGGTAAAGGGGAAATGCTGCCACCTTGTGGCCGTTTCCTGCAAGAACAGCTTTAAACTCACAGCTAATGGTCACTTAACATTCCCAAGGACTCAGGGCTGTAAAGGACACCTGCCCTAAAAAATTGTGCTGAAGGAGGGAATGGACAAAAAAATTCAAAACAGGCAAATGTTTCAAGAAGAGAGTATGAAGAGTTAAGTTTTACTCACGCTCTTTTAAAAAAAAGGAAAATGGATAAAAGCTCAACCTCAGGGAGTGTTAGACCCATGCAATCTAATCTACAAAAAGTTTCAACTTACACCAGTCGACTTACCATCAGCCAAAAGTCTACGAACAATAAATGTTGAAGGGGTTTTTGAGAACTGTGTACACTCTACCTGCTGGTGAGACGTGAAGGGGTAACAGCCAATAATGAGAACAGAAAGGAGCTGTGTTTAAAAGTAAAACTGCAGGTACCATTGAACACAGCAGGCGCACCATTGGACCTCTCACCTGAGAAGACAAGAATCGAGAAGACACAGGCCGCAAAAGCTGCAGTGCAGCCTTATTCACAATAGCCAAGACAGCGGAGCAATCGAAATGTCCAACAACAGGTGAATGGATAAAGAAGAAGTGGTCCATGTACACAATGGAATAATAGCCATGGAAACCAATGAACCACTGCTCGCTGAGGCACCACAAATGAGTCTGGAGATAATCACGAAACATGAGGTAAGTCGGAAAGCAAAAGACCTATATTCTATGATATCCCTTATAGGCGTTATCTAATAACTGACACAAAGGAACATATTTCCACAGAGAAAGACACTCACAGACTTAGAAAACAAACTATGCGCATCTAAAAGGAAAGGTGGGGGGAATGGATAAATTAAGATTAGTGTTACTATATGTATACAAACACATATTATATACATATCTCAAAAAGACCAACCATATAGCAAGGGAGGTCTGCGGAACCCTCAGTAACATTTTACATGGGAAGAGGATCTGTACTTGAATAGACATATATAATGTACAAACGAACCAGATTGTGTACACCTAGGACAAACAATATTCTAAGCTTTACCCCAATTAAAAAAAATTTTAAAACCAAGAAGAAATAATGAGACATAAACTTATGGGGCTTTCTCCATGCACATTCCAATGTAATTTACAAACTAGGAACACGACTTCCAGAAAGGCTCTGCTGCCCTAGTAGCCAGATATGGGAATGGAGATATGCTGCCTGCTTGAGGCCACTTCCCACAACAGCAGCTTTAAACCCATTGCTAAAGGTCACTAAATATTCACCAAACTTGCAGTTCGGTAAAAGACACCTGCTTTCTAAAAAAATTCTGGGGTGCAAAATCGACCAAAAATTTCAAAAGAGGTCAACCTTCCAAGAACACAATTTCAAGAGTTATATTGTACTCCCAATTGTTTCCTTTTTTTTAACAGAAAAGAAAACGGTGGAGAAAAATGATGAGTTTTACGAATTTTCAAAGACATGCAAACCCAAATTACAAAAACCTATCAGCTCACAGCAGCCAGAAGGGCCATTAGCATAAATGCTGCAAACAATAAATGCTGAAGCGATTGTGGAGAAATGCGTACCCTCGATTCTAAGGGGGACGTGGTAAGAGCCACTAATGAAAACACAAAGAAGGTGCTTTGAAAAGGGTAACACGGTGCTACCAGTCAATCAATCACACCCACTGCTGGGCCTATCACCTGAGAAAATGAGAATCGAAAAGTCACAGGCTGGCAATCCTGCACTCCAACAATATTTACCATAGCCAACACTTGGAAGCAAAGAAAATGTCCATCAACCGAGGAATGCACAAAGTAGAAGTGGTCCACGTACACAGTGGAAAATTACTCCAATAAAAAATAAAAATTAAATTTAAAAATCCAACAAAAGTAAGGAGACATCAGCTTGTGTGGGTTTGTCCGGGCACACTCCACTCTAATTTATAACCGAGAAACACCACAGGCCGCAAGGCTTTTCCCTAGTTACCAGGGTGGGGGACATAGAAAGGCTGCCGCCCTCTGGCAGTTACCTGCAAAAGCAGCTTTAAAGCCTGTGCTAATGGTCACTTCATAGGAACAAGTACTGCAGAACTGTAAATGAAACAGGCCCTCAAAATGTCTTGAGGGAGGTAAAGGCCAAAACATTTCAAAATGTGACACATACTTAAAGAGAACACTTTGAAGAACTAAGGGGTAACCACAGCTTGAAACATAGAAAAGGACATGCCTTAAAGCTCAATTTCAACAGATTATGTGGCACATTCGAATTCAACCACAGAGAGGTATCAGCTCACACTTGTCAGAATAACCATCAGCAAGAAAACTACAAACAATAAATGCTGAAGGTGTTGTGGAGAAATGCATACCCTCAACTTCAAAGGGGACGTAACTTGGAAAGGGCCACGAATGAGAACAGAATGGAGGTGCCTTAAAAAGGTAAACATTGAGCTACCATATGATCCAGCAGGCCCACTCCTCGACGTATAACCTAAGAAGAGAGAATTGGAAAGACACAGGCAGGCAAACCTGCATGGCACAGTATTACAATAGCCAAGATATGGAAGTAACCAAAAAGTCCACCAACAGATGGGTGGACAAGGAAGAACTCCTCCATGTAGAGATGGAATATTCGCTAGTGAAAAAATGAAACAATGCCATTTGTAGCACCACAGATGAGTCTAGACGTAATCACGCCACGTGTAGTAAGTGAGAAAGCAAAAGACACATATCCTATCATATCACTTTTAAGAGTTACTTAAAAATTGATACCAATGAAGATATTTCCACAGAGAAAGGCAATCACAGATTCATTAAAAACTTATGGTTCACCACATAGAAAGGGATGAGGATTGGATACATTACCATGTTGGGGTTAACAGAGATATACAAACCATGTGAAATATATGACCACCAAAGACGTACGGAAGACCAGGGGAAGACTACTCAACATTGTGTCATAACCTACATGCGAAAAGGATGCGAGGAAGTATAGATACATGTATATGTGTGAAAGAACCACATCTTGCACACCTAGAACAAACAAACCATTGTAATCATATTTGCTGGGATAAACAATAAAAAGTAAATTACAAATATGAACAAGAAGTAATGAGACATAAACTTAAAGGGCTTTTCCCTGGCACATTCCATTCTAATTTACAACCTAGAACACCACTTCCATTAAGGCTCTGTTTCCCTAGTAACCAAATTTGGTAAAGGGGAAATGCTGCCACCTTGTGGCCGTTTCCTGCAAGAACAGCTTTAAACTCACAGCTAATGGTCACTTAACATTCCCAAGGACTCAGGGCTGTAAAGGACACCTGCCCTAAAAAATTGTGCTGAAGGAGGGAATGGACAAAAAAATTCAAAACAGGCAAATGTTTCAAGAAGAGAGTATGAAGAGTTAAGTTTTACTCACGCTCTTTTAAAAAAAAGGAAAATGGATAAAAGCTCAACCTCAGGGAGTGTTAGACCCATGCAATCTAATCTACAAAAAGTTTCAACTTACACCAGTCGACTTACCATCAGCCAAAAGTCTACGAACAATAAATGTTGAAGGGGTTTTTGAGAACTGTGTACACTCTACCTGCTGGTGAGACGTGAAGGGGTAACAGCCAATAATGAGAACAGAAAGGAGCTGTGTTTAAAAGTAAAACTGCAGGTACCATTGAACACAGCAGGCGCACCATTGGACCTCTCACCTGAGAAGACAAGAATCGAGAAGACACAGGCCGCAAAAGCTGCAGTGCAGCCTTATTCACAATAGCCAAGACAGCGGAGCAATCGAAATGTCCAACAACAGGTGAATGGATAAAGAAGAAGTGGTCCATGTACACAATGGAATAATAGCCATGGAAACCAATGAACCACTGCTCGCTGAGGCACCACAAATGAGTCTGGAGATAATCACGAAACATGAGGTAAGTCGGAAAGCAAAAGACCTATATTCTATGATATCCCTTATAGGCGTTATCTAATAACTGACACAAAGGAACATATTTCCACAGAGAAAGACACTCACAGACTTAGAAAACAAACTATGCGCATCTAAAAGGAAAGGTGGGGGGAATGGATAAATTAAGATTAGTGTTACTATATGTATACAAACACATATTATATACATATCTCAAAAAGACCAACCATATAGCAAGGGAGGTCTGCGGAACCCTCAGTAACATTTTACATGGGAAGAGGATCTGTACTTGAATAGACATATATAATGTACAAACGAACCAGATTGTGTACACCTAGGACAAACAATATTCTAAGCTTTACCCCAATTAAAAAAAATTTTAAAACCAAGAAGAAATAATGAGACATAAACTTATGGGGCTTTCTCCATGCACATTCCAATGTAATTTACAAACTAGGAACACGACTTCCAGAAAGGCTCTGCTGCCCTAGTAGCCAGATATGGGAATGGAGATATGCTGCCTGCTTGAGGCCACTTCCCACAACAGCAGCTTTAAACCCATTGCTAAAGGTCACTAAATATTCACCAAACTTGCAGTTCGGTAAAAGACACCTGCTTTCTAAAAAAATTCTGGGGTGCAAAATCGACCAAAAATTTCAAAAGAGGTCAACCTTCCAAGAACACACTTTCAAGAGTTATATTGTACTCCCAATTGTTTCCTTTTTTTTAACAGAAAAGAAAACGGTGGAGAAAAATGATGAGTTTTACGAATTTTCAAAGACATGCAAACCCAAATTACAAAAACCTATCAGCTCACAGCAGCCAGAAGGGCCATTAGCATAAATGCTGCAAACAATAAATGCTGAAGCGATTGTGGAGAAATGCGTACCCTCGATTCTAAGGGGGACGTGGTAAGAGCCACTAATGAAAACACAAAGAAGGTGCTTTGAAAAGGGTAACACGGTGCTACCAGTCAATCAATCACACCCACTGCTGGGCCTATCACCTGAGAAAATGAGAATCGAAAAGTCACAGGCTGGCAATTCTGCACTCCAACAATATTTACCATAGCCAACACTTGGAAGCAAAGAAAATGTCCATCAACCGAGGAATGCACAAAGTAGAAGTGGTCCACGTACACAGTGGAAAATTACTCCAATAAAAAATAAAAATTAAATTTAAAAATCCAACAAAAGTAAGGAGACATCAGCTTGTGTGGGTTTGTCCGGGCACACTCCACTCTAATTTATAACCGAGAAACACCACAGGCCGCAAGGCTTTTCCCTAGTTACCAGGGTGGGGGACATAGAAAGGCTGCCGCCCTCTGGCAGTTACCTGCAAAAGCAGCTTTAAAGCCTGTGCTAATGGTCACTTCATAGGAACAAGTACTGCAGAACTGTAAATGAAACAGGCCCTCAAAATGTCTTGAGGGAGGTAAAGGCCAAAACATTTCAAAATGTGACACATACTTAAAGAGAACACTTTGAAGAACTAAGGGGTAACCACAGCTTGAAACATAGAAAAGGACATGCCTTAAAGCTCAATTTCAACAGATTATGTGGCACATTCGAATTCAACCACAGAGAGGTATCAGCTCACACTTGTCAGAATAACCATCAGCAAGAAAACTACAAACAATAAATGCTGAAGGTGTTGTGGAGAAATGCATACCCTCAACTTCAAAGGGGACGTAACTTGGAAAGGGCCACGAATGAGAACAGAATGGAGGTGCCTTAAAAAGGTAAACATTGAGCTACCATATGATCCAGCAGGCCCACTCCTCGACGTATAACCTAAGAAGAGAGAATTGGAAAGACACAGGCAGGCAAACCTGCATGGCACAGTATTACAATAGCCAAGATATGGAAGTAACCAAAAAGTCCACCAACAGATGGGTGGACAAGGAAGAACTCCTCCATGTAGAGATGGAATATTCGCTAGTGAAAAAATGAAACAATGCCATTTGTAGCACCACAGATGAGTCTAGACGTAATCACGCCACGTGTAGTAAGTGAGAAAGCAAAAGACACATATCCTATCATATCACTTTTAAGAGTTACTTAAAAATTGATACCAATGAAGATATTTCCACAGAGAAAGGCAATCACAGATTCATTAAAAACTTATGGTTCACCACATAGAAAGGGATGAGGATTGGATACATTACCATGTTGGGGTTAACAGAGATATACAAACCATGTGAAATATATGACCACCAAAGACGTACGGAAGACCAGGGGAAGACTACTCAACATTGTGTCATAACCTACATGCGAAAAGGATGCGAGGAAGTATAGATACATGTATATGTGTGAAAGAACCACATCTTGCACACCTAGAACAAACAAACCATTGTAATCATATTTGCTGGGATAAACAATAAAAAGTAAATTACAAATATGAACAAGAAGTAATGAGACATAAACTTAAAGGGCTTTTCCCTGGCACATTCCATTCTAATTTACAACCTAGAACACCACTTCCATTAAGGCTCTGTTTCCCTAGTAACCAAATTTGGTAAAGGGGAAATGCTGCCACCTTGTGGCCGTTTCCTGCAAGAACAGCTTTAAACTCACAGCTAATGGTCACTTAACATTCCCAAGGACTCAGGGCTGTAAAGGACACCTGCCCTAAAAAATTGTGCTGAAGGAGGGAATGGACAAAAAAATTCAAAACAGGCAAATGTTTCAAGAAGAGAGTATGAAGAGTTAAGTTTTACTCACGCTCTTTTAAAAAAAAGGAAAATGGATAAAAGCTCAACCTCAGGGAGTGTTAGACCCATGCAATCTAATCTACAAAAAGTTTCAACTTACACCAGTCGACTTACCATCAGCCAAAAGTCTACGAACAATAAATGTTGAAGGGGTTTTTGAGAACTGTGTACACTCTACCTGCTGGTGAGACGTGAAGGGGTAACAGCCAATAATGAGAACAGAAAGGAGCTGTGTTTAAAAGTAAAACTGCAGGTACCATTGAACACAGCAGGCGCACCATTGGACCTCTCACCTGAGAAGACAAGAATCGAGAAGACACAGGCCGCAAAAGCTGCAGTGCAGCCTTATTCACAATAGCCAAGACAGTGGAGCAATCGAAATGTCCAACAACAGGTGAATGGATAAAGAAGAAGTGGTCCATGTACACAATGGAATAATAGCCATGGAAACCAATGAACCACTGCTCGCTGAGGCACCACAAATGAGTCTGGAGATAATCACGAAACATGAGGTAAGTCGGAAAGCAAAAGACCTATATTCTATGATATCCCTTATAGGCGTTATCTAATAACTGACACAAAGGAACATATTTCCACAGAGAAAGACACTCACAGACTTAGAAAACAAACTATGCGCATCTAAAAGGAAAGGTGGGGGGAATGGATAAATTAAGATTAGTGTTACTATATGTATACAAACACATATTATATACATATCTCAAAAAGACCAACCATATAGCAAGGGAGGTCTGCGGAACCCTCAGTAACATTTTACATGGGAAGAGGATCTGTACTTGAATAGACATATATAATGTACAAACGAACCAGATTGTGTACACCTAGGACAAACAATATTCTAAGCTTTACCCCAATTAAAAAAAATTTTAAAACCAAGAAGAAATAATGAGACATAAACTTATGGGGCTTTCTCCATGCACATTCCAATGTAATTTACAAACTAGGAACACGACTTCCAGAAAGGCTCTGCTGCCCTAGTAGCCAGATATGGGAATGGAGATATGCTGCCTGCTTGAGGCCACTTCCCACAACAGCAGCTTTAAACCCATTGCTAAAGGTCACTAAATATTCACCAAACTTGCAGTTCGGTAAAAGACACCTGCTTTCTAAAAAAATTCTGGGGTGCAAAATCGACCAAAAATTTCAAAAGAGGTCAACCTTCCAAGAACACACTTTCAAGAGTTATATTGTACTCCCAATTGTTTCCTTTTTTTTAACAGAAAAGAAAACGGTGGAGAAAAATGATGAGTTTTACGAATTTTCAAAGACATGCAAACCCAAATTACAAAAACCTATCAGCTCACAGCAGCCAGAAGGGCCATTAGCATAAATGCTGCAAACAATAAATGCTGAAGCGATTGTGGAGAAATGCGTACCCTCGATTCTAAGGGGGACGTGGTAAGAGCCACTAATGAAAACACAAAGAAGGTGCTTTGAAAAGGGTAACACGGTGCTACCAGTCAATCAATCACACCCACTGCTGGGCCTATCACCTGAGAAAATGAGAATCGAAAAGTCACAGGCTGGCAATCCTGCACTCCAACAATATTTACCATAGCCAACACTTGGAAGCAAAGAAAATGTCCATCAACCGAGGAATGCACAAAGTAGAAGTGGTCCACGTACACAGTGGAAAATTACTCCAATAAAAAATAAAAATTAAATTTAAAAATCCAACAAAAGTAAGGAGACATCAGCTTGTGTGGGTTTGTCCGGGCACACTCCACTCTAATTTATAACCGAGAAACACCACAGGCCGCAAGGCTTTTCCCTAGTTACCAGGGTGGGGGACATAGAAAGGCTGCCGCCCTCTGGCAGTTACCTGCAAAAGCAGCTTTAAAGCCTGTGCTAATGGTCACTTCATAGGAACAAGTACTGCAGAACTGTAAATGAAACAGGCCCTCAAAATGTCTTGAGGGAGGTAAAGGCCAAAACATTTCAAAATGTGACACATACTTAAAGAGAACACTTTGAAGAACTAAGGGGTAACCACAGCTTGAAACATAGAAAAGGACATGCCTTAAAGCTCAATTTCAACAGATTATGTGGCACATTCGAATTCAACCACAGAGAGGTATCAGCTCACACTTGTCAGAATAACCATCAGCAAGAAAACTACAAACAATAAATGCTGAAGGTGTTGTGGAGAAATGCATACCCTCAACTTCAAAGGGGACGTAACTTGGAAAGGGCCACGAATGAGAACAGAATGGAGGTGCCTTAAAAAGGTAAACATTGAGCTACCATATGATCCAGCAGGCCCACTCCTCGACGTATAACCTAAGAAGAGAGAATTGGAAAGACACAGGCAGGCAAACCTGCATGGCACAGTATTACAATAGCCAAGATATGGAAGTAACCAAAAAGTCCACCAACAGATGGGTGGACAAGGAAGAACTCCTCCATGTAGAGATGGAATATTCGCTAGTGAAAAAATGAAACAATGCCATTTGTAGCACCACAGATGAGTCTAGACGTAATCACGCCACGTGTAGTAAGTGAGAAAGCAAAAGACACATATCCTATCATATCACTTTTAAGAGTTACTTAAAAATTGATACCAATGAAGATATTTCCACAGAGAAAGGCAATCACAGATTCATTAAAAACTTATGGTTCACCACATAGAAAGGGATGAGGATTGGATACATTACCATGTTGGGGTTAACAGAGATATACAAACCATGTGAAATATATGACCACCAAAGACGTACGGAAGACCAGGGGAAGACTACTCAACATTGTGTCATAACCTACATGCGAAAAGGATGCGAGGAAGTATAGATACATGTATATGTGTGAAAGAACCACATCTTGCACACCTAGAACAAACAAACCATTGTAATCATATTTGCTGGGATAAACAATAAAAAGTAAATTACAAATATGAACAAGAAGTAATGAGACATAAACTTAAAGGGCTTTTCCCTGGCACATTCCATTCTAATTTACAACCTAGAACACCACTTCCATTAAGGCTCTGTTTCCCTAGTAACCAAATTTGGTAAAGGGCAAATGCTGCCACCTTGTGGCCGTTTCCTGCAAGAACAGCTTTAAACTCACAGCTAATGGTCACTTAACATTCCCAAGGACTCAGGGCTGTAAAGGACACCTGCCCTAAAAAATTGTGCTGAAGGAGGGAATGGACAAAAAAATTCAAAACAGGCAAATGTTTCAAGAAGAGAGTATGAAGAGTTAAGTTTTACTCACGCTCTTTTAAAAAAAAGGAAAATGGATAAAAGCTCAACCTCAGGGAGTGTTAGACCCATGCAATCTAATCTACAAAAAGTTTCAACTTACACCAGTCGACTTACCATCAGCCAAAAGTCTACGAACAATAAATGTTGAAGGGGTTTTTGAGAACTGTGTACACTCTACCTGCTGGTGAGACGTGAAGGGGTAACAGCCAATAATGAGAACAGAAAGGAGCTGTGTTTAAAAGTAAAACTGCAGGTACCATTGAACACAGCAGGCGCACCATTGGACCTCTCACCTGAGAAGACAAGAATCGAGAAGACACAGGCCGCAAAAGCTGCAGTGCAGCCTTATTCACAATAGCCAAGACAGTGGAGCAATCGAAATGTCCAACAACAGGTGAATGGATAAAGAAGAAGTGGTCCATGTACACAATGGAATAATAGCCATGGAAACCAATGAACCACTGCTCGCTGAGGCACCACAAATGAGTCTGGAGATAATCACGAAACATGAGGTAAGTCGGAAAGCAAAAGACCTATATTCTATGATATCCCTTATAGGCGTTATCTAATAACTGACACAAAGGAACATATTTCCACAGAGAAAGACACTCACAGACTTAGAAAACAAACTATGCGCATCTAAAAGGAAAGGTGGGGGGAATGGATAAATTAAGATTAGTGTTACTATATGTATACAAACACATATTATATACATATCTCAAAAAGACCAACCATATAGCAAGGGAGGTCTGCGGAACCCTCAGTAACATTTTACATGGGAAGAGGATCTGTACTTGAATAGACATATATAATGTACAAACGAACCAGATTGTGTACACCTAGGACAAACAATATTCTAAGCTTTACCCCAATTAAAAAAAATTTTAAAACCAAGAAGAAATAATGAGACATAAACTTATGGGGCTTTCTCCATGCACATTCCAATGTAATTTACAAACTAGGAACACGACTTCCAGAAAGGCTCTGCTGCCCTAGTAGCCAGATATGGGAATGGAGATATGCTGCCTGCTTGAGGCCACTTCCCACAACAGCAGCTTTAAACCCATTGCTAAAGGTCACTAAATATTCACCAAACTTGCAGTTCGGTAAAAGACACCTGCTTTCTAAAAAAATTCTGGGGTGCAAAATCGACCAAAAATTTCAAAAGAGGTCAACCTTCCAAGAACACACTTTCAAGAGTTATATTGTACTCCCAATTGTTTCCTTTTTTTTAACAGAAAAGAAAACGGTGGAGAAAAATGATGAGTTTTACGAATTTTCAAAGACATGCAAACCCAAATTACAAAAACCTATCAGCTCACAGCAGCCAGAAGGGCCATTAGCATAAATGCTGCAAACAATAAATGCTGAAGCGATTGTGGAGAAATGCGTACCCTCGATTCTAAGGGGGACGTGGTAAGAGCCACTAATGAAAACACAAAGAAGGTGCTTTGAAAAGGGTAACACGGTGCTACCAGTCAATCAATCACACCCACTGCTGGGCCTATCACCTGAGAAAATGAGAATCGAAAAGTCACAGGCTGGCAATTCTGCACTCCAACAATATTTACCATAGCCAACACTTGGAAGCAAAGAAAATGTCCATCAACCGAGGAATGCACAAAGTAGAAGTGGTCCACGTACACAGTGGAAAATTACTCCAATAAAAAATAAAAATTAAATTTAAAAATCCAACAAAAGTAAGGAGACATCAGCTTGTGTGGGTTTGTCCGGGCACACTCCACTCTAATTTATAACCGAGAAACACCACAGGCCGCAAGGCTTTTCCCTAGTTACCAGGGTGGGGGACATAGAAAGGCTGCCGCCCTCTGGCAGTTACCTGCAAAAGCAGCTTTAAAGCCTGTGCTAATGGTCACTTCATAGGAACAAGTACTGCAGAACTGTAAATGAAACAGGCCCTCAAAATGTCTTGAGGGAGGTAAAGGCCAAAACATTTCAAAATGTGACACATACTTAAAGAGAACACTTTGAAGAACTAAGGGGTAACCACAGCTTGAAACATAGAAAAGGACATGCCTTAAAGCTCAATTTCAACAGATTATGTGGCACATTCGAATTCAACCACAGAGAGGTATCAGCTCACACTTGTCAGAATAACCATCAGCAAGAAAACTACAAACAATAAATGCTGAAGGTGTTGTGGAGAAATGCATACCCTCAACTTCAAAGGGGACGTAACTTGGAAAGGGCCACGAATGAGAACAGAATGGAGGTGCCTTAAAAAGGTAAACATTGAGCTACCATATGATCCAGCAGGCCCACTCCTCGACGTATAACCTAAGAAGAGAGAATTGGAAAGACACAGGCAGGCAAACCTGCATGGCACAGTATTACAATAGCCAAGATATGGAAGTAACCAAAAAGTCCACCAACAGATGGGTGGACAAGGAAGAACTCCTCCATGTAGAGATGGAATATTCGCTAGTGAAAAAATGAAACAATGCCATTTGTAGCACCACAGATGAGTCTAGACGTAATCACGCCACGTGTAGTAAGTGAGAAAGCAAAAGACACATATCCTATCATATCACTTTTAAGAGTTACTTAAAAATTGATACCAATGAAGATATTTCCACAGAGAAAGGCAATCACAGATTCATTAAAAACTTATGGTTCACCACATAGAAAGGGATGAGGATTGGATACATTACCATGTTGGGGTTAACAGAGATATACAAACCATGTGAAATATATGACCACCAAAGACGTACGGAAGACCAGGGGAAGACTACTCAACATTGTGTCATAACCTACATGCGAAAAGGATGCGAGGAAGTATAGATACATGTATATGTGTGAAAGAACCACATCTTGCACACCTAGAACAAACAAACCATTGTAATCATATTTGCTGGGATAAACAATAAAAAGTAAATTACAAATATGAACAAGAAGTAATGAGACATAAACTTAAAGGGCTTTTCCCTGGCACATTCCATTCTAATTTACAACCTAGAACACCACTTCCATTAAGGCTCTGTTTCCCTAGTAACCAAATTTGGTAAAGGGGAAATGCTGCCACCTTGTGGCCGTTTCCTGCAAGAACAGCTTTAAACTCACAGCTAATGGTCACTTAACATTCCCAAGGACTCAGGGCTGTAAAGGACACCTGCCCTAAAAAATTGTGCTGAAGGAGGGAATGGACAAAAAAATTCAAAACAGGCAAATGTTTCAAGAAGAGAGTATGAAGAGTTAAGTTTTACTCACGCTCTTTTAAAAAAAAGGAAAATGGATAAAAGCTCAACCTCAGGGAGTGTTAGACCCATGCAATCTAATCTACAAAAAGTTTCAACTTACACCAGTCGACTTACCATCAGCCAAAAGTCTACGAACAATAAATGTTGAAGGGGTTTTTGAGAACTGTGTACACTCTACCTGCTGGTGAGACGTGAAGGGGTAACAGCCAATAATGAGAACAGAAAGGAGCTGTGTTTAAAAGTAAAACTGCAGGTACCATTGAATACAGCAGGCGCACCATTGGACCTCTCACCTGAGAAGACAAGAATCGAGAAGACACAGGCCGCAAAAGCTGCAGTGCAGCCTTATTCACAATAGCCAAGACAGTGGAGCAATCGAAATGTCCAACAACAGGTGAATGGATAAAGAAGAAGTGGTCCATGTACACAATGGAATAATAGCCATGGAAACCAATGAACCACTGCTCGCTGAGGCACCACAAATGAGTCTGGAGATAATCACGAAACATGAGGTAAGTCGGAAAGCAAAAGACCTATATTCTATGATATCCCTTATAGGCGTTATCTAATAACTGACACAAAGGAACATATTTCCACAGAGAAAGACACTCACAGACTTAGAAAACAAACTATGCGCATCTAAAAGGAAAGGTGGGGGGAATGGATAAATTAAGATTAGTGTTACTATATGTATACAAACACATATTATATACATATCTCAAAAAGACCAACCATATAGCAAGGGAGGTCTGCGGAACCCTCAGTAACATTTTACATGGGAAGAGGATCTGTACTTGAATAGACATATATAATGTACAAACGAACCAGATTGTGTACACCTAGGACAAACAATATTCTAAGCTTTACCCCAATTAAAAAAAATTTTAAAACCAAGAAGAAATAATGAGACATAAACTTATGGGGCTTTCTCCATGCACATTCCAATGTAATTTACAAACTAGGAACACGACTTCCAGAAAGGCTCTGCTGCCCTAGTAGCCAGATATGGGAATGGAGATATGCTGCCTGCTTGAGGCCACTTCCCACAACAGCAGCTTTAAACCCATTGCTAAAGGTCACTAAATATTCACCAAACTTGCAGTTCGGTAAAAGACACCTGCTTTCTAAAAAAATTCTGGGGTGCAAAATCGACCAAAAATTTCAAAAGAGGGCAACCTTCCAAGAACACAATTTCAAGAGTTATATTGTACTCCCAATTGTTTCCTTTTTTTTAACAGAAAAGAAAACGGTGGAGAAAAATGATGAGTTTTACGAATTTTCAAAGACATGCAAACCCAAATTACAAAAACCTATCAGCTCACAGCAGCCAGAAGGGCCATTAGCATAAATGCTGCAAACAATAAATGCTGAAGCGATTGTGGAGAAATGCGTACCCTCGATTCTAAGGGGGACGTGGTAAGAGCCACTAATGAAAACACAAAGAAGGTGCTTTGAAAAGGGTAACACGGTGCTACCAGTCAATCAATCACACCCACTGCTGGGCCTATCACCTGAGAAAATGAGAATCGAAAAGTCACAGGCTGGCAATTCTGCACTCCAACAATATTTACCATAGCCAACACTTGGAAGCAAAGAAAATGTCCATCAACCGAGGAATGCACAAAGTAGAAGTGGTCCACGTACACAGTGGAAAATTACTCCAATAAAAAATAAAAATTAAATTTAAAAATCCAACAAAAGTAAGGAGACATCAGCTTGTGTGGGTTTGTCCGGGCACACTCCACTCTAATTTATAACCGAGAAACACCACAGGCCGCAAGGCTTTTCCCTAGTTACCAGGGTGGGGGACATAGAAAGGCTGCCGCCCTCTGGCAGTTACCTGCAAAAGCAGCTTTAAAGCCTGTGCTAATGGTCACTTCATAGGAACAAGTACTGCAGAACTGTAAATGAAACAGGCCCTCAAAATGTCTTGAGGGAGGTAAAGGCCAAAACATTTCAAAATGTGACACATACTTAAAGAGAACACTTTGAAGAACTAAGGGGTAACCACAGCTTGAAACATAGAAAAGGACATGCCTTAAAGCTCAATTTCAACAGATTATGTGGCACATTCGAATTCAACCACAGAGAGGTATCAGCTCACACTTGTCAGAATAACCATCAGCAAGAAAACTACAAACAATAAATGCTGAAGGTGTTGTGGAGAAATGCATACCCTCAACTTCAAAGGGGACGTAACTTGGAAAGGGCCACGAATGAGAACAGAATGGAGGTGCCTTAAAAAGGTAAACATTGAGCTACCATATGATCCAGCAGGCCCACTCCTCGACGTATAACCTAAGAAGAGAGAATTGGAAAGACACAGGCAGGCAAACCTGCATGGCACAGTATTACAATAGCCAAGATATGGAAGTAACCAAAAAGTCCACCAACAGATGGGTGGACAAGGAAGAACTCCTCCATGTAGAGATGGAATATTCGCTAGTGAAAAAATGAAACAATGCCATTTGTAGCACCACAGATGAGTCTAGACGTAATCACGCCACGTGTAGTAAGTGAGAAAGCAAAAGACACATATCCTATCATATCACTTTTAAGAGTTACTTAAAAATTGATACCAATGAAGATATTTCCACAGAGAAAGGCAATCACAGATTCATTAAAAACTTATGGTTCACCACATAGAAAGGGATGAGGATTGGATACATTACCATGTTGGGGTTAACAGAGATATACAAACCATGTGAAATATATGACCACCAAAGACGTACGGAAGACCAGGGGAAGACTACTCAACATTGTGTCATAACCTACATGCGAAAAGGATGCGAGGAAGTATAGATACATGTATATGTGTGAAAGAACCACATCTTGCACACCTAGAACAAACAAACCATTGTAATCATATTTGCTGGGATAAACAATAAAAAGTAAATTACAAATATGAACAAGAAGTAATGAGACATAAACTTAAAGGGCTTTTCCCTGGCACATTCCATTCTAATTTACAACCTAGAACACCACTTCCATTAAGGCTCTGTTTCCCTAGTAACCAAATTTGGTAAAGGGGAAATGCTGCCACCTTGTGGCCGTTTCCTGCAAGAACAGCTTTAAACTCACAGCTAATGGTCACTTAACATTCCCAAGGACTCAGGGCTGTAAAGGACACCTGCCCTAAAAAATTGTGCTGAAGGAGGGAATGGACAAAAAAATTCAAAACAGGCAAATGTTTCAAGAAGAGAGTATGAAGAGTTAAGTTTTACTCACGCTCTTTTAAAAAAAAGGAAAATGGATAAAAGCTCAACCTCAGGGAGTGTTAGACCCATGCAATCTAATCTACAAAAAGTTTCAACTTACACCAGTCGACTTACCATCAGCCAAAAGTCTACGAACAATAAATGTTGAAGGGGTTTTTGAGAACTGTGTACACTCTACCTGCTGGTGAGACGTGAAGGGGTAACAGCCAATAATGAGAACAGAAAGGAGCTGTGTTTAAAAGTAAAACTGCAGGTACCATTGAACACAGCAGGCGCACCATTGGACCTCTCACCTGAGAAGACAAGAATCGAGAAGACACAGGCCGCAAAAGCTGCAGTGCAGCCTTATTCACAATAGCCAAGACAGTGGAGCAATCGAAATGTCCAACAACAGGTGAATGGATAAAGAAGAAGTGGTCCATGTACACAATGGAATAATAGCCATGGAAACCAATGAACCACTGCTCGCTGAGGCACCACAAATGAGTCTGGAGATAATCACGAAACATGAGGTAAGTCGGAAAGCAAAAGACCTATATTCTATGATATCCCTTATAGGCGTTATCTAATAACTGACACAAAGGAACATATTTCCACAGAGAAAGACACTCACAGACTTAGAAAACAAACTATGCGCATCTAAAAGGAAAGGTGGGGGGAATGGATAAATTAAGATTAGTGTTACTATATGTATACAAACACATATTATATACATATCTCAAAAAGACCAACCATATAGCAAGGGAGGTCTGCGGAACCCTCAGTAACATTTTACATGGGAAGAGGATCTGTACTTGAATAGACATATATAATGTACAAACGAACCAGATTGTGTACACCTAGGACAAACAATATTCTAAGCTTTACCCCAATTAAAAAAAATTTTAAAACCAAGAAGAAATAATGAGACATAAACTTATGGGGCTTTCTCCATGCACATTCCAATGTAATTTACAAACTAGGAACACGACTTCCAGAAAGGCTCTGCTGCCCTAGTAGCCAGATATGGGAATGGAGATATGCTGCCTGCTTGAGGCCACTTCCCACAACAGCAGCTTTAAACCCATTGCTAAAGGTCACTAAATATTCACCAAACTTGCAGTTCGGTAAAAGACACCTGCTTTCTAAAAAAAATTCTGGGGTGCAAAATCGACCAAAAATTTCAAAAGAGGTCAACCTTCCAAGAACACACTTTCAAGAGTTATATTGTACTCCCAATTGTTTCCTTTTTTTTAACAGAAAAGAAAACGGTGGAGAAAAATGATGAGTTTTACGAATTTTCAAAGACATGCAAACCCAAATTACAAAAACCTATCAGCTCACAGCAGCCAGAAGGGCCATTAGCATAAATGCTGCAAACAATAAATGCTGAAGCGATTGTGGAGAAATGCGTACCCTCGATTCTAAGGGGGACGTGGTAAGAGCCACTAATGAAAACACAAAGAAGGTGCTTTGAAAAGGGTAACACGGTGCTACCAGTCAATCAATCACACCCACTGCTGGGCCTATCACCTGAGAAAATGAGAATCGAAAAGTCACAGGCTGGCAATTCTGCACTCCAACAATATTTACCATAGCCAACACTTGGAAGCAAAGAAAATGTCCATCAACCGAGGAATGCACAAAGTAGAAGTGGTCCACGTACACAGTGGAAAATTACTCCAATAAAAAATAAAAATTAAATTTAAAAATCCAACAAAAGTAAGGAGACATCAGCTTGTGTGGGTTTGTCCGGGCACACTCCACTCTAATTTATAACCGAGAAACACCACAGGCCGCAAGGCTTTTCCCTAGTTACCAGGGTGGGGGACATAGAAAGGCTGCCGCCCTCTGGCAGTTACCTGCAAAAGCAGCTTTAAAGCCTGTGCTAATGGTCACTTCATAGGAACAAGTACTGCAGAACTGTAAATGAAACAGGCCCTCAAAATGTCTTGAGGGAGGTAAAGGCCAAAACATTTCAAAATGTGACACATACTTAAAGAGAACACTTTGAAGAACTAAGGGGTAACCACAGCTTGAAACATAGAAAAGGACATGCCTTAAAGCTCAATTTCAACAGATTATGTGGCACATTCGAATTCAACCACAGAGAGGTATCAGCTCACACTTGTCAGAATAACCATCAGCAAGAAAACTACAAACAATAAATGCTGAAGGTGTTGTGGAGAAATGCATACCCTCAACTTCAAAGGGGACGTAACTTGGAAAGGGCCACGAATGAGAACAGAATGGAGGTGCCTTAAAAAGGTAAACATTGAGCTACCATATGATCCAGCAGGCCCACTCCTCGACGTATAACCTAAGAAGAGAGAATTGGAAAGACACAGGCAGGCAAACCTGCATGGCACAGTATTACAATAGCCAAGATATGGAAGTAACCAAAAAGTCCACCAACAGATGGGTGGACAAGGAAGAACTCCTCCATGTAGAGATGGAATATTCGCTAGTGAAAAAATGAAACAATGCCATTTGTAGCACCACAGATGAGTCTAGACGTAATCACGCCACGTGTAGTAAGTGAGAAAGCAAAAGACACATATCCTATCATATCACTTTTAAGAGTTACTTAAAAATTGATACCAATGAAGATATTTCCACAGAGAAAGGCAATCACAGATTCATTAAAAACTTATGGTTCACCACATAGAAAGGGATGAGGATTGGATACATTACCATGTTGGGGTTAACAGAGATATACAAACCATGTGAAATATATGACCACCAAAGACGTACGGAAGACCAGGGGAAGACTACTCAACATTGTGTCATAACCTACATGCGAAAAGGATGCGAGGAAGTATAGATACATGTATATGTGTGAAAGAACCACATCTTGCACACCTAGAACAAACAAACCATTGTAATCATATTTGCTGGGATAAACAATAAAAAGTAAATTACAAATATGAACAAGAAGTAATGAGACATAAACTTAAAGGGCTTTTCCCTGGCACATTCCATTCTAATTTACAACCTAGAACACCACTTCCATTAAGGCTCTGTTTCCCTAGTAACCAAATTTGGTAAAGGGCAAATGCTGCCACCTTGTGGCCGTTTCCTGCAAGAACAGCTTTAAACTCAGAGCTAATGGTCACTTAACATTCCCAAGGACTCAGGGCTGTAAAGGACACCTGCCCTAAAAAATTGTGCTGAAGGAGGGAATGGACAAAAAAATTCAAAACAGGCAAATGTTTCAAGAAGAGAGTATGAAGAGTTAAGTTTTACTCACGCTCTTTTAAAAAAAAGGAAAATGGATAAAAGCTCAACCTCAGGGAGTGTTAGACCCATGCAATCTAATCTACAAAAAGTTTCAACTTACACCAGTCGACTTACCATCAGCCAAAAGTCTACGAACAATAAATGTTGAAGGGGTTTTTGAGAACTGTGTACACTCTACCTGCTGGTGAGACGTGAAGGGGTAACAGCCAATAATGAGAACAGAAAGGAGCTGTGTTTAAAAGTAAAACTGCAGGTACCATTGAACACAGCAGGCGCACCATTGGACCTCTCACCTGAGAAGACAAGAATCGAGAAGACACAGGCCGCAAAAGCTGCAGTGCAGCCTTATTCACAATAGCCAAGACAGTGGAGCAATCGAAATGTCCAACAACAGGTGAATGGATAAAGAAGAAGTGGTCCATGTACACAATGGAATAATAGCCATGGAAACCAATGAACCACTGCTCGCTGAGGCACCACAAATGAGTCTGGAGATAATCACGAAACATGAGGTAAGTCGGAAAGCAAAAGACCTATATTCTATGATATCCCTTATAGGCGTTATCTAATAACTGACACAAAGGAACATATTTCCACAGAGAAAGACACTCACAGACTTAGAAAACAAACTATGCGCATCTAAAAGGAAAGGTGGGGGGAATGGATAAATTAAGATTAGTGTTACTATATGTATACAAACACATATTATATACATATCTCAAAAAGACCAACCATATAGCAAGGGAGGTCTGCGGAACCCTCAGTAACATTTTACATGGGAAGAGGATCTGTACTTGAATAGACATATATAATGTACAAACGAACCAGATTGTGTACACCTAGGACAAACAATATTCTAAGCTTTACCCCAATTAAAAAAAATTTTAAAACCAAGAAGAAATAATGAGACATAAACTTATGGGGCTTTCTCCATGCACATTCCAATGTAATTTACAAACTAGGAACACGACTTCCAGAAAGGCTCTGCTGCCCTAGTAGCCAGATATGGGAATGGAGATATGCTGCCTGCTTGAGGCCACTTCCCACAACAGCAGCTTTAAACCCATTGCTAAAGGTCACTAAATATTCACCAAACTTGCAGTTCGGTAAAAGACACCTGCTTTCTAAAAAAAATTCTGGGGTGCAAAATCGACCAAAAATTTCAAAAGAGGGCAACCTTCCAAGAACACACTTTCAAGAGTTATATTGTACTCCCAATTGTTTCCTTTTTTTTAACAGAAAAGAAAACGGTGGAGAAAAATGATGAGTTTTACGAATTTTCAAAGACATGCAAACCCAAATTACAAAAACCTATCAGCTCACAGCAGCCAGAAGGGCCATTAGCATAAATGCTGCAAACAATAAATGCTGAAGCGATTGTGGAGAAATGCGTACCCTCGATTCTAAGGGGGACGTGGTAAGAGCCACTAATGAAAACACAAAGAAGGTGCTTTGAAAAGGGTAACACGGTGCTACCAGTCAATCAATCACACCCACTGCTGGGCCTATCACCTGAGAAAATGAGAATCGAAAAGTCACAGGCTGGCAATTCTGCACTCCAACAATATTTACCATAGCCAACACTTGGAAGCAAAGAAAATGTCCATCAACCGAGGAATGCACAAAGTAGAAGTGGTCCACGTACACAGTGGAAAATTACTCCAATAAAAAATAAAAATTAAATTTAAAAATCCAACAAAAGTAAGGAGACATCAGCTTGTGTGGGTTTGTCCGGGCACACTCCACTCTAATTTATAACCGAGAAACACCACAGGCCGCAAGGCTTTTCCCTAGTTACCAGGGTGGGGGACATAGAAAGGCTGCCGCCCTCTGGCAGTTACCTGCAAAAGCAGCTTTAAAGCCTGTGCTAATGGTCACTTCATAGGAACAAGTACTGCAGAACTGTAAATGAAACAGGCCCTCAAAATGTCTTGAGGGAGGTAAAGGCCAAAACATTTCAAAATGTGACACATACTTAAAGAGAACACTTTGAAGAACTAAGGGGTAACCACAGCTTGAAACATAGAAAAGGACATGCCTTAAAGCTCAATTTCAACAGATTATGTGGCACATTCGAATTCAACCACAGAGAGGTATCAGCTCACACTTGTCAGAATAACCATCAGCAAGAAAACTACAAACAATAAATGCTGAAGGTGTTGTGGAGAAATGCATACCCTCAACTTCAAAGGGGACGTAACTTGGAAAGGGCCACGAATGAGAACAGAATGGAGGTGCCTTAAAAAGGTAAACATTGAGCTACCATATGATCCAGCAGGCCCACTCCTCGACGTATAACCTAAGAAGAGAGAATTGGAAAGACACAGGCAGGCAAACCTGCATGGCACAGTATTACAATAGCCAAGATATGGAAGTAACCAAAAAGTCCACCAACAGATGGGTGGACAAGGAAGAACTCCTCCATGTAGAGATGGAATATTCGCTAGTGAAAAAATGAAACAATGCCATTTGTAGCACCACAGATGAGTCTAGACGTAATCACGCCACGTGTAGTAAGTGAGAAAGCAAAAGACACATATCCTATCATATCACTTTTAAGAGTTACTTAAAAATTGATACCAATGAAGATATTTCCACAGAGAAAGGCAATCACAGATTCATTAAAAACTTATGGTTCACCACATAGAAAGGGATGAGGATTGGATACATTACCATGTTGGGGTTAACAGAGATATACAAACCATGTGAAATATATGACCACCAAAGACGTACGGAAGACCAGGGGAAGACTACTCAACATTGTGTCATAACCTACATGCGAAAAGGATGCGAGGAAGTATAGATACATGTATATGTGTGAAAGAACCACATCTTGCACACCTAGAACAAACAAACCATTGTAATCATATTTGCTGGGATAAACAATAAAAAGTAAATTACAAATATGAACAAGAAGTAATGAGACATAAACTTAAAGGGCTTTTCCCTGGCACATTCCATTCTAATTTACAACCTAGAACACCACTTCCATTAAGGCTCTGTTTCCCTAGTAACCAAATTTGGTAAAGGGCAAATGCTGCCACCTTGTGGCCGTTTCCTGCAAGAACAGCTTTAAACTCAGAGCTAATGGTCACTTAACATTCCCAAGGACTCAGGGCTGTAAAGGACACCTGCCCTAAAAAATTGTGCTGAAGGAGGGAATGGACAAAAAAATTCAAAACAGGCAAATGTTTCAAGAAGAGAGTATGAAGAGTTAAGTTTTACTCACGCTCTTTTAAAAAAAAGGAAAATGGATAAAAGCTCAACCTCAGGGAGTGTTAGACCCATGCAATCTAATCTACAAAAAGTTTCAACTTACACCAGTCGACTTACCATCAGCCAAAAGTCTACGAACAATAAATGTTGAAGGGGTTTTTGAGAACTGTGTACACTCTACCTGCTGGTGAGACGTGAAGGGGTAACAGCCAATAATGAGAACAGAAAGGAGCTGTGTTTAAAAGTAAAACTGCAGGTACCATTGAATACAGCAGGCGCACCATTGGACCTCTCACCTGAGAAGACAAGAATCGAGAAGACACAGGCCGCAAAAGCTGCAGTGCAGCCTTATTCACAATAGCCAAGACAGTGGAGCAATCGAAATGTCCAACAACAGGTGAATGGATAAAGAAGAAGTGGTCCATGTACACAATGGAATAATAGCCATGGAAACCAATGAACCACTGCTCTCTGAGGCACCACAAATGAGTCTGGAGATAATCACGAAACATGAGGTAAGTCGGAAAGCAAAAGACCTATATTCTATGATATCCCTTATAGGCGTTATCTAATAACTGACACAAAGGAACATATTTCCACAGAGAAAGACACTCACAGACTTAGAAAACAAACTATGCGCATCTAAAAGGAAAGGTGGGGGGAATGGATAAATTAAGATTAGTGTTACTATATGTATACAAACACATATTATATACATATCTCAAAAAGACCAACCATATAGCAAGGGAGGTCTGCGGAACCCTCAGTAACATTTTACATGGGAAGAGGATCTGTACTTGAATAGACATATATAATGTACAAACGAACCAGATTGTGTACACCTAGGACAAACAATATTCTAAGCTTTACCCCAATTAAAAAAAATTTTTAAACCAAGAAGAAATAATGAGACATAAACTTATGGGGCTTTCTCCATGCACATTCCAATGTAATTTACAAACTAGGAACACGACTTCCAGAAAGGCTCTGCTGCCCTAGTAGCCAGATATGGGAATGGAGATATGCTGCCTGCTTGAGGCCACTTCCCACAACAGCAGCTTTAAACCCATTGCTAAAGGTCACTAAATATTCACCAAACTTGCAGTTCGGTAAAAGACACCTGCTTTCTAAAAAAATTCTGGGGTGCAAAATCGACCAAAAATTTCAAAAGAGGTCAACCTTCCAAGAACACACTTTCAAGAGTTATATTGTACTCCCAATTGTTTCCTTTTTTTTAACAGAAAAGAAAACGGTGGAGAAAAATGATGAGTTTTACGAATTTTCAAAGACATGCAAACCCAAATTACAAAAACCTATCAGCTCACAGCAGCCAGAAGGGCCATTAGCATAAATGCTGCAAACAATAAATGCTGAAGCGATTGTGGAGAAATGCGTACCCTCGATTCTAAGGGGGACGTGGTAAGAGCCACTAATGAAAACACAAAGAAGGTGCTTTGAAAAGGGTAACACGGTGCTACCAGTCAATCAATCACACCCACTGCTGGGCCTATCACCTGAGAAAATGAGAATCGAAAAGTCACAGGCTGGCAATTCTGCACTCCAACAATATTTACCATAGCCAACACTTGGAAGCAAAGAAAATGTCCATCAACCGAGGAATGCACAAAGTAGAAGTGGTCCACGTACACAGTGGAAAATTACTCCAATAAAAAATAAAAATTAAATTTAAAAATCCAACAAAAGTAAGGAGACATCAGCTTGTGTGGGTTTGTCCGGGCACACTCCACTCTAATTTATAACCGAGAAACACCACAGGCCGCAAGGCTTTTCCCTAGTTACCAGGGTGGGGGACATAGAAAGGCTGCCGCCCTCTGGCAGTTACCTGCAAAAGCAGCTTTAAAGCCTGTGCTAATGGTCACTTCATAGGAACAAGTACTGCAGAACTGTAAATGAAACAGGCCCTCAAAATGTCTTGAGGGAGGTAAAGGCCAAAACATTTCAAAATGTGACACATACTTAAAGAGAACACTTTGAAGAACTAAGGGGTAACCACAGCTTGAAACATAGAAAAGGACATGCCTTAAAGCTCAATTTCAACAGATTATGTGGCACATTCGAATTCAACCACAGAGAGGTATCAGCTCACACTTGTCAGAATAACCATCAGCAAGAAAACTACAAACAATAAATGCTGAAGGTGTTGTGGAGAAATGCATACCCTCAACTTCAAAGGGGACGTAACTTGGAAAGGGCCACGAATGAGAACAGAATGGAGGTGCCTTAAAAAGGTAAACATTGAGCTACCATATGATCCAGCAGGCCCACTCCTCGACGTATAACCTAAGAAGAGAGAATTGGAAAGACACAGGCAGGCAAACCTGCATGGCACAGTATTACAATAGCCAAGATATGGAAGTAACCAAAAAGTCCACCAACAGATGGGTGGACAAGGAAGAACTCCTCCATGTAGAGATGGAATATTCGCTAGTGAAAAAATGAAACAATGCCATTTGTAGCACCACAGATGAGTCTAGACGTAATCACGCCACGTGTAGTAAGTGAGAAAGCAAAAGACACATATCCTATCATATCACTTTTAAGAGTTACTTAAAAATTGATACCAATGAAGATATTTCCACAGAGAAAGGCAATCACAGATTCATTAAAAACTTATGGTTCACCACATAGAAAGGGATGAGGATTGGATACATTACCATGTTGGGGTTAACAGAGATATACAAACCATGTGAAATATATGACCACCAAAGACGTACGGAAGACCAGGGGAAGACTACTCAACATTGTGTCATAACCTACATGCGAAAAGGATGCGAGGAAGTATAGATACATGTATATGTGTGAAAGAACCACATCTTGCACACCTAGAACAAACAAACCATTGTAATCATATTTGCTGGGATAAACAATAAAAAGTAAATTACAAATATGAACAAGAAGTAATGAGACATAAACTTAAAGGGCTTTTCCCTGGCACATTCCATTCTAATTTACAACCTAGAACACCACTTCCATTAAGGCTCTGTTTCCCTAGTAACCAAATTTGGTAAAGGGCAAATGCTGCCACCTTGTGGCCGTTTCCTGCAAGAACAGCTTTAAACTCAGAGCTAATGGTCACTTAACATTCCCAAGGACTCAGGGCTGTAAAGGACACCTGCCCTAAAAAATTGTGCTGAAGGAGGGAATGGACAAAAAAATTCAAAACAGGCAAATGTTTCAAGAAGAGAGTATGAAGAGTTAAGTTTTACTCACGCTCTTTTAAAAAAAAGGAAAATGGATAAAAGCTCAACCTCAGGGAGTGTTAGACCCATGCAATCTAATCTACAAAAAGTTTCAACTTACACCAGTCGACTTACCATCAGCCAAAAGTCTACGAACAATAAATGTTGAAGGGGTTTTTGAGAACTGTGTACACTCTACCTGCTGGTGAGACGTGAAGGGGTAACAGCCAATAATGAGAACAGAAAGGAGCTGTGTTTAAAAGTAAAACTGCAGGTACCATTGAATACAGCAGGCGCACCATTGGACCTCTCACCTGAGAAGACAAGAATCGAGAAGACACAGGCCGCAAAAGCTGCAGTGCAGCCTTATTCACAATAGCCAAGACAGTGGAGCAATCGAAATGTCCAACAACAGGTGAATGGATAAAGAAGAAGTGGTCCATGTACACAATGGAATAATAGCCATGGAAACCAATGAACCACTGCTCTCTGAGGCACCACAAATGAGTCTGGAGATAATCACGAAACATGAGGTAAGTCGGAAAGCAAAAGACCTATATTCTATGATATCCCTTATAGGCGTTATCTAATAACTGACACAAAGGAACATATTTCCACAGAGAAAGACACTCACAGACTTAGAAAACAAACTATGCGCATCTAAAAGGAAAGGTGGGGGGAATGGATAAATTAAGATTAGTGTTACTATATGTATACAAACACATATTATATACATATCTCAAAAAGACCAACCATATAGCAAGGGAGGTCTGCGGAACCCTCAGTAACATTTTACATGGGAAGAGGATCTGTACTTGAATAGACATATATAATGTACAAACGAACCAGATTGTGTACACCTAGGACAAACAATATTCTAAGCTTTACCCCAATTAAAAAAAATTTTAAAACCAAGAAGAAATAATGAGACATAAACTTATGGGGCTTTCTCCATGCACATTCCAATGTAATTTACAAACTAGGAACACGACTTCCAGAAAGGCTCTGCTGCCCTAGTAGCCAGATATGGGAATGGAGATATGCTGCCTGCTTGAGGCCACTTCCCACAACAGCAGCTTTAAACCCATTGCTAAAGGTCACTAAATATTCACCAAACTTGCAGTTCGGTAAAAGACACCTGCTTTCTAAAAAAATTCTGGGGTGCAAAATCGACCAAAAATTTCAAAAGAGGTCAACCTTCCAAGAACACACTTTCAAGAGTTATATTGTACTCCCAATTGTTTCCTTTTTTTTAACAGAAAAGAAAACGGTGGAGAAAAATGATGAGTTTTACGAATTTTCAAAGACATGCAAACCCAAATTACAAAAACCTATCAGCTCACAGCAGCCAGAAGGGCCATTAGCATAAATGCTGCAAACAATAAATGCTGAAGCGATTGTGGAGAAATGCGTACCCTCGATTCTAAGGGGGACGTGGTAAGAGCCACTAATGAAAACACAAAGAAGGTGCTTTGAAAAGGGTAACACGGTGCTACCAGTCAATCAATCACACCCACTGCTGGGCCTATCACCTGAGAAAATGAGAATCGAAAAGTCACAGGCTGGCAATTCTGCACTCCAACAATATTTACCATAGCCAACACTTGGAAGCAAAGAAAATGTCCATCAACCGAGGAATGCACAAAGTAGAAGTGGTCCACGTACACAGTGGAAAATTACTCCAATAAAAAATAAAAATTAAATTTAAAAATCCAACAAAAGTAAGGAGACATCAGCTTGTGTGGGTTTGTCCGGGCACACTCCACTCTAATTTATAACCGAGAAACACCACAGGCCGCAAGGCTTTTCCCTAGTTACCAGGGTGGGGGACATAGAAAGGCTGCCGCCCTCTGGCAGTTACCTGCAAAAGCAGCTTTAAAGCCTGTGCTAATGGTCACTTCATAGGAACAAGTACTGCAGAACTGTAAATGAAACAGGCCCTCAAAATGTCTTGAGGGAGGTAAAGGCCAAAACATTTCAAAATGTGACACATACTTAAAGAGAACACTTTGAAGAACTAAGGGGTAACCACAGCTTGAAACATAGAAAAGGACATGCCTTAAAGCTCAATTTCAACAGATTATGTGGCACATTCGAATTCAACCACAGAGAGGTATCAGCTCACACTTGTCAGAATAACCATCAGCAAGAAAACTACAAACAATAAATGCTGAAGGTGTTGTGGAGAAATGCATACCCTCAACTTCAAAGGGGACGTAACTTGGAAAGGGCCACGAATGAGAACAGAATGGAGGTGCCTTAAAAAGGTAAACATTGAGCTACCATATGATCCAGCAGGCCCACTCCTCGACGTATAACCTAAGAAGAGAGAATTGGAAAGACACAGGCAGGCAAACCTGCATGGCACAGTATTACAATAGCCAAGATATGGAAGTAACCAAAAAGTCCACCAACAGATGGGTGGACAAGGAAGAACTCCTCCATGTAGAGATGGAATATTCGCTAGTGAAAAAATGAAGCAATGCCATTTGTAGCACCACAGATGAGTCTAGACGTAATCACGCCACGTGTAGTAAGTGAGAAAGCAAAAGACACATATCCTATCATATCACTTTTAAGAGTTACTTAAAAATTGATACCAATGAAGATATTTCCACAGAGAAAGGCAATCACAGATTCATTAAAAACTTATGGTTCACCACATAGAAAGGGATGAGGATTGGATACATTACCATGTTGGGGTTAACAGAGATATACAAACCATGTGAAATATATGACCACCAAAGACGTACGGAAGACCAGGGGAAGACTACTCAACATTGTGTCATAACCTACATGCGAAAAGGATGCGAGGAAGTATAGATACATGTATATGTGTGAAAGAACCACATCTTGCACACCTAGAACAAACAAACCATTGTAATCATATTTGCTGGGATAAACAATAAAAAGTAAATTACAAATATGAACAAGAAGTAATGAGACATAAACTTAAAGGGCTTTTCCCTGGCACATTCCATTCTAATTTACAACCTAGAACACCACTTCCATTAAGGCTCTGTTTCCCTAGTAACCAAATTTGGTAAAGGGCAAATGCTGCCACCTTGTGGCCGTTTCCTGCAAGAACAGCTTTAAACTCAGAGCTAATGGTCACTTAACATTCCCAAGGACTCAGGGCTGTAAAGGACACCTGCCCTAAAAAATTGTGCTGAAGGAGGGAATGGACAAAAAAATTCAAAACAGGCAAATGTTTCAAGAAGAGAGTATGAAGAGTTAAGTTTTACTCACGCTCTTTTAAAAAAAAGGAAAATGGATAAAAGCTCAACCTCAGGGAGTGTTAGACCCATGCAATCTAATCTACAAAAAGTTTCAACTTACACCAGTCGACTTACCATCAGCCAAAAGTCTACGAACAATAAATGTTGAAGGGGTTTTTGAGAACTGTGTACACTCTACCTGCTGGTGAGACGTGAAGGGGTAACAGCCAATAATGAGAACAGAAAGGAGCTGTGTTTAAAAGTAAAACTGCAGGTACCATTGAATACAGCAGGCGCACCATTGGACCTCTCACCTGAGAAGACAAGAATCGAGAAGACACAGGCCGCAAAAGCTGCAGTGCAGCCTTATTCACAATAGCCAAGACAGTGGAGCAATCGAAATGTCCAACAACAGGTGAATGGATAAAGAAGAAGTGGTCCATGTACACAATGGAATAATAGCCATGGAAACCAATGAACCACTGCTCTCTGAGGCACCACAAATGAGTCTGGAGATAATCACGAAACATGAGGTAAGTCGGAAAGCAAAAGACCTATATTCTATGATATCCCTTATAGGCGTTATCTAATAACTGACACAAAGGAACATATTTCCACAGAGAAAGACACTCACAGACTTAGAAAACAAACTATGCGCATCTAAAAGGAAAGGTGGGGGGAATGGATAAATTAAGATTAGTGTTACTATATGTATACAAACACATATTATATACATATCTCAAAAAGACCAACCATATAGCAAGGGAGGTCTGCGGAACCCTCAGTAACATTTTACATGGGAAGAGGATCTGTACTTGAATAGACATATATAATGTACAAACGAACCAGATTGTGTACACCTAGGACAAACAATATTCTAAGCTTTACCCCAATTAAAAAAAATTTTAAAACCAAGAAGAAATAATGAGACATAAACTTATGGGGCTTTCTCCATGCACATTCCAATGTAATTTACAAACTAGGAACACGACTTCCAGAAAGGCTCTGCTGCCCTAGTAGCCAGATATGGGAATGGAGATATGCTGCCTGCTTGAGGCCACTTCCCACAACAGCAGCTTTAAACCCATTGCTAAAGGTCACTAAATATTCACCAAACTTGCAGTTCGGTAAAAGACACCTGCTTTCTAAAAAAATTCTGGGGTGCAAAATCGACCAAAAATTTCAAAAGAGGGCAACCTTCCAAGAACACACTTTCAAGAGTTATATTGTACTCCCAATTGTTTCCTTTTTTTTAACAGAAAAGAAAACGGTGGAGAAAAATGATGAGTTTTACGAATTTTCAAAGACATGCAAACCCAAATTACAAAAACCTATCAGCTCACAGCAGCCAGAAGGGCCATTAGCATAAATGCTGCAAACAATAAATGCTGAAGCGATTGTGGAGAAATGCGTACCCTCGATTCTAAGGGGGACGTGGTAAGAGCCACTAATGAAAACACAAAGAAGGTGCTTTGAAAAGGGTAACACGGTGCTACCAGTCAATCAATCACACCCACTGCTGGGCCTATCACCTGAGAAAATGAGAATCGAAAAGTCACAGGCTGGCAATTCTGCACTCCAACAATATTTACCATAGCCAACACTTGGAAGCAAAGAAAATGTCCATCAACCGAGGAATGCACAAAGTAGAAGTGGTCCACGTACACAGTGGAAAATTACTCCAATAAAAAATAAAAATTAAATTTAAAAATCCAACAAAAGTAAGGAGACATCAGCTTGTGTGGGTTTGTCCGGGCACACTCCACTCTAATTTATAACCGAGAAACACCACAGGCCGCAAGGCTTTTCCCTAGTTACCAGGGTGGGGGACATAGAAAGGCTGCCGCCCTCTGGCAGTTACCTGCAAAAGCAGCTTTAAAGCCTGTGCTAATGGTCACTTCATAGGAACAAGTACTGCAGAACTGTAAATGAAACAGGCCCTCAAAATGTCTTGAGGGAGGTAAAGGCCAAAACATTTCAAAATGTGACACATACTTAAAGAGAACACTTTGAAGAACTAAGGGGTAACCACAGCTTGAAACATAGAAAAGGACATGCCTTAAAGCTCAATTTCAACAGATTATGTGGCACATTCGAATTCAACCACAGAGAGGTATCAGCTCACACTTGTCAGAATAACCATCAGCAAGAAAACTACAAACAATAAATGCTGAAGGTGTTGTGGAGAAATGCATACCCTCAACTTCAAAGGGGACGTAACTTGGAAAGGGCCACGAATGAGAACAGAATGGAGGTGCCTTAAAAAGGTAAACATTGAGCTACCATATGATCCAGCAGGCCCACTCCTCGACGTATAACCTAAGAAGAGAGAATTGGAAAGACACAGGCAGGCAAACCTGCATGGCACAGTATTACAATAGCCAAGATATGGAAGTAACCAAAAAGTCCACCAACAGATGGGTGGACAAGGAAGAACTCCTCCATGTAGAGATGGAATATTCGCTAGTGAAAAAATGAAACAATGCCATTTGTAGCACCACAGATGAGTCTAGACGTAATCACGCCACGTGTAGTAAGTGAGAAAGCAAAAGACACATATCCTATCATATCACTTTTAAGAGTTACTTAAAAATTGATACCAATGAAGATATTTCCACAGAGAAAGGCAATCACAGATTCATTAAAAACTTATGGTTCACCACATAGAAAGGGATGAGGATTGGATACATTACCATGTTGGGGTTAACAGAGATATACAAACCATGTGAAATATATGACCACCAAAGACGTACGGAAGACCAGGGGAAGACTACTCAACATTGTGTCATAACCTACATGCGAAAAGGATGCGAGGAAGTATAGATACATGTATATGTGTGAAAGAACCACATCTTGCACACCTAGAACAAACAAACCATTGTAATCATATTTGCTGGGATAAACAATAAAAAGTAAATTACAAATATGAACAAGAAGTAATGAGACATAAACTTAAAGGGCTTTTCCCTGGCACATTCCATTCTAATTTACAACCTAGAACACCACTTCCATTAAGGCTCTGTTTCCCTAGTAACCAAATTTGGTAAAGGGCAAATGCTGCCACCTTGTGGCCGTTTCCTGCAAGAACAGCTTTAAACTCAGAGCTAATGGTCACTTAACATTCCCAAGGACTCAGGGCTGTAAAGGACACCTGCCCTAAAAAATTGTGCTGAAGGAGGGAATGGACAAAAAAATTCAAAACAGGCAAATGTTTCAAGAAGAGAGTATGAAGAGTTAAGTTTTACTCACGCTCTTTTAAAAAAAAGGAAAATGGATAAAAGCTCAACCTCAGGGAGTGTTAGACCCATGCAATCTAATCTACAAAAAGTTTCAACTTACACCAGTCGACTTACCATCAGCCAAAAGTCTACGAACAATAAATGTTGAAGGGGTTTTTGAGAACTGTGTACACTCTACCTGCTGGTGAGACGTGAAGGGGTAACAGCCAATAATGAGAACAGAAAGGAGCTGTGTTTAAAAGTAAAACTGCAGGTACCATTGAATACAGCAGGCGCACCATTGGACCTCTCACCTGAGAAGACAAGAATCGAGAAGACACAGGCCGCAAAAGCTGCAGTGCAGCCTTATTCACAATAGCCAAGACAGTGGAGCAATCGAAATGTCCAACAACAGGTGAATGGATAAAGAAGAAGTGGTCCATGTACACAATGGAATAATAGCCATGGAAACCAATGAACCACTGCTCTCTGAGGCACCACAAATGAGTCTGGAGATAATCACGAAACATGAGGTAAGTCGGAAAGCAAAAGACCTATATTCTATGATATCCCTTATAGGCGTTATCTAATAACTGACACAAAGGAACATATTTCCACAGAGAAAGACACTCACAGACTTAGAAAACAAACTATGCGCATCTAAAAGGAAAGGTGGGGGGAATGGATAAATTAAGATTAGTGTTACTATATGTATACAAACACATATTATATACATATCTCAAAAAGACCAACCATATAGCAAGGGAGGTCTGCGGAACCCTCAGTAACATTTTACATGGGAAGAGGATCTGTACTTGAATAGACATATATAATGTACAAACGAACCAGATTGTGTACACCTAGGACAAACAATATTCTAAGCTTTACCCCAATTAAAAAAAATTTTAAAACCAAGAAGAAATAATGAGACATAAACTTATGGGGCTTTCTCCATGCACATTCCAATGTAATTTACAAACTAGGAACACGACTTCCAGAAAGGCTCTGCTGCCCTAGTAGCCAGATATGGGAATGGAGATATGCTGCCTGCTTGAGGCCACTTCCCACAACAGCAGCTTTAAACCCATTGCTAAAGGTCACTAAATATTCACCAAACTTGCAGTTCGGTAAAAGACACCTGCTTTCTAAAAAAATTCTGGGGTGCAAAATCGACCAAAAATTTCAAAAGAGGTCAACCTTCCAAGAACACACTTTCAAGAGTTATATTGTACTCCCAATTGTTTCCTTTTTTTTAACAGAAAAGAAAACGGTGGAGAAAAATGATGAGTTTTACGAATTTTCAAAGACATGCAAACCCAAATTACAAAAACCTATCAGCTCACAGCAGCCAGAAGGGCCATTAGCATAAATGCTGCAAACAATAAATGCTGAAGCGATTGTGGAGAAATGCGTACCCTCGATTCTAAGGGGGACGTGGTAAGAGCCACTAATGAAAACACAAAGAAGGTGCTTTGAAAAGGGTAACACGGTGCTACCAGTCAATCAATCACACCCACTGCTGGGCCTATCACCTGAGAAAATGAGAATCGAAAAGTCACAGGCTGGCAATTCTGCACTCCAACAATATTTACCATAGCCAACACTTGGAAGCAAAGAAAATGTCCATCAACCGAGGAATGCACAAAGTAGAAGTGGTCCACGTACACAGTGGAAAATTACTCCAATAAAAAATAAAAATTAAATTTAAAAATCCAACAAAAGTAAGGAGACATCAGCTTGTGTGGGTTTGTCCGGGCACACTCCACTCTAATTTATAACCGAGAAACACCACAGGCCGCAAGGCTTTTCCCTAGTTACCAGGGTGGGGGACATAGAAAGGCTGCCGCCCTCTGGCAGTTACCTGCAAAAGCAGCTTTAAAGCCTGTGCTAATGGTCACTTCATAGGAACAAGTACTGCAGAACTGTAAATGAAACAGGCCCTCAAAATGTCTTGAGGGAGGTAAAGGCCAAAACATTTCAAAATGTGACACATACTTAAAGAGAACACTTTGAAGAACTAAGGGGTAACCACAGCTTGAAACATAGAAAAGGACATGCCTTAAAGCTCAATTTCAACAGATTATGTGGCACATTCGAATTCAACCACAGAGAGGTATCAGCTCACACTTGTCAGAATAACCATCAGCAAGAAAACTACAAACAATAAATGCTGAAGGTGTTGTGGAGAAATGCATACCCTCAACTTCAAAGGGGACGTAACTTGGAAAGGGCCACGAATGAGAACAGAATGGAGGTGCCTTAAAAAGGTAAACATTGAGCTACCATATGATCCAGCAGGCCCACTCCTCGACGTATAACCTAAGAAGAGAGAATTGGAAAGACACAGGCAGGCAAACCTGCATGGCACAGTATTACAATAGCCAAGATATGGAAGTAACCAAAAAGTCCACCAACAGATGGGTGGACAAGGAAGAACTCCTCCATGTAGAGATGGAATATTCGCTAGTGAAAAAATGAAACAATGCCATTTGTAGCACCACAGATGAGTCTAGACGTAATCACGCCACGTGTAGTAAGTGAGAAAGCAAAAGACACATATCCTATCATATCACTTTTAAGAGTTACTTAAAAATTGATACCAATGAAGATATTTCCACAGAGAAAGGCAATCACAGATTCATTAAAAACTTATGGTTCACCACATAGAAAGGGATGAGGATTGGATACATTACCATGTTGGGGTTAACAGAGATATACAAACCATGTGAAATATATGACCACCAAAGACGTACGGAAGACCAGGGGAAGACTACTCAACATTGTGTCATAACCTACATGCGAAAAGGATGCGAGGAAGTATAGATACATGTATATGTGTGAAAGAACCACATCTTGCACACCTAGAACAAACAAACCATTGTAATCATATTTGCTGGGATAAACAATAAAAAGTAAATTACAAATATGAACAAGAAGTAATGAGACATAAACTTAAAGGGCTTTTCCCTGGCACATTCCATTCTAATTTACAACCTAGAACACCACTTCCATTAAGGCTCTGTTTCCCTAGTAACCAAATTTGGTAAAGGGCAAATGCTGCCACCTTGTGGCCGTTTCCTGCAAGAACAGCTTTAAACTCACAGCTAATGGTCACTTAACATTCCCAAGGACTCAGGGCTGTAAAGGACACCTGCCCTAAAAAATTGTGCTGAAGGAGGGAATGGACAAAAAAATTCAAAACAGGCAAATGTTTCAAGAAGAGAGTATGAAGAGTTAAGTTTTACTCACGCTCTTTTAAAAAAAAGGAAAATGGATAAAAGCTCAACCTCAGGGAGTGTTAGACCCATGCAATCTAATCTACAAAAAGTTTCAACTTACACCAGTCGACTTACCATCAGCCAAAAGTCTACGAACAATAAATGTTGAAGGGGTTTTTGAGAACTGTGTACACTCTACCTGCTGGTGAGACGTGAAGGGGTAACAGCCAATAATGAGAACAGAAAGGAGCTGTGTTTAAAAGTAAAACTGCAGGTACCATTGAACACAGCAGGCGCACCATTGGACCTCTCACCTGAGAAGACAAGAATCGAGAAGACACAGGCCGCAAAAGCTGCAGTGCAGCCTTATTCACAATAGCCAAGACAGTGGAGCAATCGAAATGTCCAACAACAGGTGAATGGATAAAGAAGAAGTGGTCCATGTACACAATGGAATAATAGCCATGGAAACCAATGAACCACTGCTCGCTGAGGCACCACAAATGAGTCTGGAGATAATCACGAAACATGAGGTAAGTCGGAAAGCAAAAGACCTATATTCTATGATATCCCTTATAGGCGTTATCTAATAACTGACACAAAGGAACATATTTCCACAGAGAAAGACACTCACAGACTTAGAAAACAAACTATGCGCATCTAAAAGGAAAGGTGGGGGGAATGGATAAATTAAGATTAGTGTTACTATATGTATACAAACACATATTATATACATATCTCAAAAAGACCAACCATATAGCAAGGGAGGTCTGCGGAACCCTCAGTAACATTTTACATGGGAAGAGGATCTGTACTTGAATAGACATATATAATGTACAAACGAACCAGATTGTGTACACCTAGGACAAACAATATTCTAAGCTTTACCCCAATTAAAAAAAATTTTTAAACCAAGAAGAAATAATGAGACATAAACTTATGGGGCTTTCTCCATGCACATTCCAATGTAATTTACAAACTAGGAACACGACTTCCAGAAAGGCTCTGCTGCCCTAGTAGCCAGATATGGGAATGGAGATATGCTGCCTGCTTGAGGCCACTTCCCACAACAGCAGCTTTAAACCCATTGCTAAAGGTCACTAAATATTCACCAAACTTGCAGTTCGGTAAAAGACACCTGCTTTCTAAAAAAATTCTGGGGTGCAAAATCGACCAAAAATTTCAAAAGAGGGCAACCTTCCAAGAACACACTTTCAAGAGTTATATTGTACTCCCAATTGTTTCCTTTTTTTTAACAGAAAAGAAAACGGTGGAGAAAAATGATGAGTTTTACGAATTTTCAAAGACATGCAAACCCAAATTACAAAAACCTATCAGCTCACAGCAGCCAGAAGGGCCATTAGCATAAATGCTGCAAACAATAAATGCTGAAGCGATTGTGGAGAAATGCGTACCCTCGATTCTAAGGGGGACGTGGTAAGAGCCACTAATGAAAACACAAAGAAGGTGCTTTGAAAAGGGTAACACGGTGCTACCAGTCAATCAATCACACCCACTGCTGGGCCTATCACCTGAGAAAATGAGAATCGAAAAGTCACAGGCTGGCAATTCTGCACTCCAACAATATTTACCATAGCCAACACTTGGAAGCAAAGAAAATGTCCATCAACCGAGGAATGCACAAAGTAGAAGTGGTCCACGTACACAGTGGAAAATTACTCCAATAAAAAATAAAAATTAAATTTAAAAATCCAACAAAAGTAAGGAGACATCAGCTTGTGTGGGTTTGTCCGGGCACACTCCACTCTAATTTATAACCGAGAAACACCACAGGCCGCAAGGCTTTTCCCTAGTTACCAGGGTGGGGGACATAGAAAGGCTGCCGCCCTCTGGCAGTTACCTGCAAAAGCAGCTTTAAAGCCTGTGCTAATGGTCACTTCATAGGAACAAGTACTGCAGAACTGTAAATGAAACAGGCCCTCAAAATGTCTTGAGGGAGGTAAAGGCCAAAACATTTCAAAATGTGACACATACTTAAAGAGAACACTTTGAAGAACTAAGGGGTAACCACAGCTTGAAACATAGAAAAGGACATGCCTTAAAGCTCAATTTCAACAGATTATGTGGCACATTCGAATTCAACCACAGAGAGGTATCAGCTCACACTTGTCAGAATAACCATCAGCAAGAAAACTACAAACAATAAATGCTGAAGGTGTTGTGGAGAAATGCATACCCTCAACTTCAAAGGGGACGTAACTTGGAAAGGGCCACGAATGAGAACAGAATGGAGGTGCCTTAAAAAGGTAAACATTGAGCTACCATATGATCCAGCAGGCCCACTCCTCGACGTATAACCTAAGAAGAGAGAATTGGAAAGACACAGGCAGGCAAACCTGCATGGCACAGTATTACAATAGCCAAGATATGGAAGTAACCAAAAAGTCCACCAACAGATGGGTGGACAAGGAAGAACTCCTCCATGTAGAGATGGAATATTCGCTAGTGAAAAAATGAAACAATGCCATTTGTAGCACCACAGATGAGTCTAGACGTAATCACGCCACGTGTAGTAAGTGAGAAAGCAAAAGACACATATCCTATCATATCACTTTTAAGAGTTACTTAAAAATTGATACCAATGAAGATATTTCCACAGAGAAAGGCAATCACAGATTCATTAAAAACTTATGGTTCACCACATAGAAAGGGATGAGGATTGGATACATTACCATGTTGGGGTTAACAGAGATATACAAACCATGTGAAATATATGACCACCAAAGACGTACGGAAGACCAGGGGAAGACTACTCAACATTGTGTCATAACCTACATGCGAAAAGGATGCGAGGAAGTATAGATACATGTATATGTGTGAAAGAACCACATCTTGCACACCTAGAACAAACAAACCATTGTAATCATATTTGCTGGGATAAACAATAAAAAGTAAATTACAAATATGAACAAGAAGTAATGAGACATAAACTTAAAGGGCTTTTCCCTGGCACATTCCATTCTAATTTACAACCTAGAACACCACTTCCATTAAGGCTCTGTTTCCCTAGTAACCAAATTTGGTAAAGGGGAAATGCTGCCACCTTGTGGCCGTTTCCTGCAAGAACAGCTTTAAACTCACAGCTAATGGTCACTTAACATTCCCAAGGACTCAGGGCTGTAAAGGACACCTGCCCTAAAAAATTGTGCTGAAGGAGGGAATGGACAAAAAAATTCAAAACAGGCAAATGTTTCAAGAAGAGAGTATGAAGAGTTAAGTTTTACTCACGCTCTTTTAAAAAAAAGGAAAATGGATAAAAGCTCAACCTCAGGGAGTGTTAGACCCATGCAATCTAATCTACAAAAAGTTTCAACTTACACCAGTCGACTTACCATCAGCCAAAAGTCTACGAACAATAAATGTTGAAGGGGTTTTTGAGAACTGTGTACACTCTACCTGCTGGTGAGACGTGAAGGGGTAACAGCCAATAATGAGAACAGAAAGGAGCTGTGTTTAAAAGTAAAACTGCAGGTACCATTGAACACAGCAGGCGCACCATTGGACCTCTCACCTGAGAAGACAAGAATCGAGAAGACACAGGCCGCAAAAGCTGCAGTGCAGCCTTATTCACAATAGCCAAGACAGTGGAGCAATCGAAATGTCCAACAACAGGTGAATGGATAAAGAAGAAGTGGTCCATGTACACAATGGAATAATAGCCATGGAAACCAATGAACCACTGCTCGCTGAGGCACCACAAATGAGTCTGGAGATAATCACGAAACATGAGGTAAGTCGGAAAGCAAAAGACCTATATTCTATGATATCCCTTATAGGCGTTATCTAATAACTGACACAAAGGAACATATTTCCACAGAGAAAGACACTCACAGACTTAGAAAACAAACTATGCGCATCTAAAAGGAAAGGTGGGGGGAATGGATAAATTAAGATTAGTGTTACTATATGTATACAAACACATATTATATACATATCTCAAAAAGACCAACCATATAGCAAGGGAGGTCTGCGGAACCCTCAGTAACATTTTACATGGGAAGAGGATCTGTACTTGAATAGACATATATAATGTACAAACGAACCAGATTGTGTACACCTAGGACAAACAATATTCTAAGCTTTACCCCAATTAAAAAAAATTTTAAAACCAAGAAGAAATAATGAGACATAAACTTATGGGGCTTTCTCCATGCACATTCCAATGTAATTTACAAACTAGGAACACGACTTCCAGAAAGGCTCTGCTGCCCTAGTAGCCAGATATGGGAATGGAGATATGCTGCCTGCTTGAGGCCACTTCCCACAACAGCAGCTTTAAACCCATTGCTAAAGGTCACTAAATATTCACCAAACTTGCAGTTCGGTAAAAGACACCTGCTTTCTAAAAAAAATTCTGGGGTGCAAAATCGACCAAAAATTTCAAAAGAGGTCAACCTTCCAAGAACACACTTTCAAGAGTTATATTGTACTCCCAATTGTTTCCTTTTTTTTAACAGAAAAGAAAACGGTGGAGAAAAATGATGAGTTTTACGAATTTTCAAAGACATGCAAACCCAAATTACAAAAACCTATCAGCTCACAGCAGCCAGAAGGGCCATTAGCATAAATGCTGCAAACAATAAATGCTGAAGCGATTGTGGAGAAATGCGTACCCTCGATTCTAAGGGGGACGTGGTAAGAGCCACTAATGAAAACACAAAGAAGGTGCTTTGAAAAGGGTAACACGGTGCTACCAGTCAATCAATCACACCCACTGCTGGGCCTATCACCTGAGAAAATGAGAATCGAAAAGTCACAGGCTGGCAATTCTGCACTCCAACAATATTTACCATAGCCAACACTTGGAAGCAAAGAAAATGTCCATCAACCGAGGAATGCACAAAGTAGAAGTGGTCCACGTACACAGTGGAAAATTACTCCAATAAAAAATAAAAATTAAATTTAAAAATCCAACAAAAGTAAGGAGACATCAGCTTGTGTGGGTTTGTCCGGGCACACTCCACTCTAATTTATAACCGAGAAACACCACAGGCCGCAAGGCTTTTCCCTAGTTACCAGGGTGGGGGACATAGAAAGGCTGCCGCCCTCTGGCAGTTACCTGCAAAAGCAGCTTTAAAGCCTGTGCTAATGGTCACTTCATAGGAACAAGTACTGCAGAACTGTAAATGAAACAGGCCCTCAAAATGTCTTGAGGGAGGTAAAGGCCAAAACATTTCAAAATGTGACACATACTTAAAGAGAACACTTTGAAGAACTAAGGGGTAACCACAGCTTGAAACATAGAAAAGGACATGCCTTAAAGCTCAATTTCAACAGATTATGTGGCACATTCGAATTCAACCACAGAGAGGTATCAGCTCACACTTGTCAGAATAACCATCAGCAAGAAAACTACAAACAATAAATGCTGAAGGTGTTGTGGAGAAATGCATACCCTCAACTTCAAAGGGGACGTAACTTGGAAAGGGCCACGAATGAGAACAGAATGGAGGTGCCTTAAAAAGGTAAACATTGAGCTACCATATGATCCAGCAGGCCCACTCCTCGACGTATAACCTAAGAAGAGAGAATTGGAAAGACACAGGCAGGCAAACCTGCATGGCACAGTATTACAATAGCCAAGATATGGAAGTAACCAAAAAGTCCACCAACAGATGGGTGGACAAGGAAGAACTCCTCCATGTAGAGATGGAATATTCGCTAGTGAAAAAATGAAACAATGCCATTTGTAGCACCACAGATGAGTCTAGACGTAATCACGCCACGTGTAGTAAGTGAGAAAGCAAAAGACACATATCCTATCATATCACTTTTAAGAGTTACTTAAAAATTGATACCAATGAAGATATTTCCACAGAGAAAGGCAATCACAGATTCATTAAAAACTTATGGTTCACCACATAGAAAGGGATGAGGATTGGATACATTACCATGTTGGGGTTAACAGAGATATACAAACCATGTGAAATATATGACCACCAAAGACGTACGGAAGACCAGGGGAAGACTACTCAACATTGTGTCATAACCTACATGCGAAAAGGATGCGAGGAAGTATAGATACATGTATATGTGTGAAAGAACCACATCTTGCACACCTAGAACAAACAAACCATTGTAATCATATTTGCTGGGATAAACAATAAAAAGTAAATTACAAATATGAACAAGAAGTAATGAGACATAAACTTAAAGGGCTTTTCCCTGGCACATTCCATTCTAATTTACAACCTAGAACACCACTTCCATTAAGGCTCTGTTTCCCTAGTAACCAAATTTGGTAAAGGGGAAATGCTGCCACCTTGTGGCCGTTTCCTGCAAGAACAGCTTTAAACTCAGAGCTAATGGTCACTTAACATTCCCAAGGACTCAGGGCTGTAAAGGACACCTGCCCTAAAAAATTGTGCTGAAGGAGGGAATGGACAAAAAAATTCAAAACAGGCAAATGTTTCAAGAAGAGAGTATGAAGAGTTAAGTTTTACTCACGCTCTTTTAAAAAAAAGGAAAATGGATAAAAGCTCAACCTCAGGGAGTGTTAGACCCATGCAATCTAATCTACAAAAAGTTTCAACTTACACCAGTCGACTTACCATCAGCCAAAAGTCTACGAACAATAAATGTTGAAGGGGTTTTTGAGAACTGTGTACACTCTACCTGCTGGTGAGACGTGAAGGGGTAACAGCCAATAATGAGAACAGAAAGGAGCTGTGTTTAAAAGTAAAACTGCAGGTACCATTGAACACAGCAGGCGCACCATTGGACCTCTCACCTGAGAAGACAAGAATCGAGAAGACACAGGCCGCAAAAGCTGCAGTGCAGCCTTATTCACAATAGCCAAGACAGTGGAGCAATCGAAATGTCCAACAACAGGTGAATGGATAAAGAAGAAGTGGTCCATGTACACAATGGAATAATAGCCATGGAAACCAATGAACCACTGCTCGCTGAGGCACCACAAATGAGTCTGGAGATAATCACGAAACATGAGGTAAGTCGGAAAGCAAAAGACCTATATTCTATGATATCCCTTATAGGCGTTATCTAATAACTGACACAAAGGAACATATTTCCACAGAGAAAGACACTCACAGACTTAGAAAACAAACTATGCGCATCTAAAAGGAAAGGTGGGGGGAATGGATAAATTAAGATTAGTGTTACTATATGTATACAAACACATATTATATACATATCTCAAAAAGACCAACCATATAGCAAGGGAGGTCTGCGGAACCCTCAGTAACATTTTACATGGGAAGAGGATCTGTACTTGAATAGACATATATAATGTACAAACGAACCAGATTGTGTACACCTAGGACAAACAATATTCTAAGCTTTACCCCAATTAAAAAAAATTTTAAAACCAAGAAGAAATAATGAGACATAAACTTATGGGGCTTTCTCCATGCACATTCCAATGTAATTTACAAACTAGGAACACGACTTCCAGAAAGGCTCTGCTGCCCTAGTAGCCAGATATGGGAATGGAGATATGCTGCCTGCTTGAGGCCACTTCCCACAACAGCAGCTTTAAACCCATTGCTAAAGGTCACTAAATATTCACCAAACTTGCAGTTCGGTAAAAGACACCTGCTTTCTAAAAAAAATTCTGGGGTGCAAAATCGACCAAAAATTTCAAAAGAGGTCAACCTTCCAAGAACACACTTTCAAGAGTTATATTGTACTCCCAATTGTTTCCTTTTTTTTAACAGAAAAGAAAACGGTGGAGAAAAATGATGAGTTTTACGAATTTTCAAAGACATGCAAACCCAAATTACAAAAACCTATCAGCTCACAGCAGCCAGAAGGGCCATTAGCATAAATGCTGCAAACAATAAATGCTGAAGCGATTGTGGAGAAATGCGTACCCTCGATTCTAAGGGGGACGTGGTAAGAGCCACTAATGAAAACACAAAGAAGGTGCTTTGAAAAGGGTAACACGGTGCTACCAGTCAATCAATCACACCCACTGCTGGGCCTATCACCTGAGAAAATGAGAATCGAAAAGTCACAGGCTGGCAATTCTGCACTCCAACAATATTTACCATAGCCAACACTTGGAAGCAAAGAAAATGTCCATCAACCGAGGAATGCACAAAGTAGAAGTGGTCCACGTACACAGTGGAAAATTACTCCAATAAAAAATAAAAATTAAATTTAAAAATCCAACAAAAGTAAGGAGACATCAGCTTGTGTGGGTTTGTCCGGGCACACTCCACTCTAATTTATAACCGAGAAACACCACAGGCCGCAAGGCTTTTCCCTAGTTACCAGGGTGGGGGACATAGAAAGGCTGCCGCCCTCTGGCAGTTACCTGCAAAAGCAGCTTTAAAGCCTGTGCTAATGGTCACTTCATAGGAACAAGTACTGCAGAACTGTAAATGAAACAGGCCCTCAAAATGTCTTGAGGGAGGTAAAGGCCAAAACATTTCAAAATGTGACACATACTTAAAGAGAACACTTTGAAGAACTAAGGGGTAACCACAGCTTGAAACATAGAAAAGGACATGCCTTAAAGCTCAATTTCAACAGATTATGTGGCACATTCGAATTCAACCACAGAGAGGTATCAGCTCACACTTGTCAGAATAACCATCAGCAAGAAAACTACAAACAATAAATGCTGAAGGTGTTGTGGAGAAATGCATACCCTCAACTTCAAAGGGGACGTAACTTGGAAAGGGCCACGAATGAGAACAGAATGGAGGTGCCTTAAAAAGGTAAACATTGAGCTACCATATGATCCAGCAGGCCCACTCCTCGACGTATAACCTAAGAAGAGAGAATTGGAAAGACACAGGCAGGCAAACCTGCATGGCACAGTATTACAATAGCCAAGATATGGAAGTAACCAAAAAGTCCACCAACAGATGGGTGGACAAGGAAGAACTCCTCCATGTAGAGATGGAATATTCGCTAGTGAAAAAATGAAACAATGCCATTTGTAGCACCACAGATGAGTCTAGACGTAATCACGCCACGTGTAGTAAGTGAGAAAGCAAAAGACACATATCCTATCATATCACTTTTAAGAGTTACTTAAAAATTGATACCAATGAAGATATTTCCACAGAGAAAGGCAATCACAGATTCATTAAAAACTTATGGTTCACCACATAGAAAGGGATGAGGATTGGATACATTACCATGTTGGGGTTAACAGAGATATACAAACCATGTGAAATATATGACCACCAAAGACGTACGGAAGACCAGGGGAAGACTACTCAACATTGTGTCATAACCTACATGCGAAAAGGATGCGAGGAAGTATAGATACATGTATATGTGTGAAAGAACCACATCTTGCACACCTAGAACAAACAAACCATTGTAATCATATTTGCTGGGATAAACAATAAAAAGTAAATTACAAATATGAACAAGAAGTAATGAGACATAAACTTAAAGGGCTTTTCCCTGGCACATTCCATTCTAATTTACAACCTAGAACACCACTTCCATTAAGGCTCTGTTTCCCTAGTAACCAAATTTGGTAAAGGGCAAATGCTGCCACCTTGTGGCCGTTTCCTGCAAGAACAGCTTTAAACTCAGAGCTAATGGTCACTTAACATTCCCAAGGACTCAGGGCTGTAAAGGACACCTGCCCTAAAAAATTGTGCTGAAGGAGGGAATGGACAAAAAAATTCAAAACAGGCAAATGTTTCAAGAAGAGAGTATGAAGAGTTAAGTTTTACTCACGCTCTTTTAAAAAAAAGGAAAATGGATAAAAGCTCAACCTCAGGGAGTGTTAGACCCATGCAATCTAATCTACAAAAAGTTTCAACTTACACCAGTCGACTTACCATCAGCCAAAAGTCTACGAACAATAAATGTTGAAGGGGTTTTTGAGAACTGTGTACACTCTACCTGCTGGTGAGACGTGAAGGGGTAACAGCCAATAATGAGAACAGAAAGGAGCTGTGTTTAAAAGTAAAACTGCAGGTACCATTGAATACAGCAGGCGCACCATTGGACCTCTCACCTGAGAAGACAAGAATCGAGAAGACACAGGCCGCAAAAGCTGCAGTGCAGCCTTATTCACAATAGCCAAGACAGTGGAGCAATCGAAATGTCCAACAACAGGTGAATGGATAAAGAAGAAGTGGTCCATGTACACAATGGAATAATAGCCATGGAAACCAATGAACCACTGCTCTCTGAGGCACCACAAATGAGTCTGGAGATAATCACGAAACATGAGGTAAGTCGGAAAGCAAAAGACCTATATTCTATGATATCCCTTATAGGCGTTATCTAATAACTGACACAAAGGAACATATTTCCACAGAGAAAGACACTCACAGACTTAGAAAACAAACTATGCGCATCTAAAAGGAAAGGTGGGGGGAATGGATAAATTAAGATTAGTGTTACTATATGTATACAAACACATATTATATACATATCTCAAAAAGACCAACCATATAGCAAGGGAGGTCTGCGGAACCCTCAGTAACATTTTACATGGGAAGAGGATCTGTACTTGAATAGACATATATAATGTACAAACGAACCAGATTGTGTACACCTAGGACAAACAATATTCTAAGCTTTACCCCAATTAAAAAAAATTTTAAAACCAAGAAGAAATAATGAGACATAAACTTATGGGGCTTTCTCCATGCACATTCCAATGTAATTTACAAACTAGGAACACGACTTCCAGAAAGGCTCTGCTGCCCTAGTAGCCAGATATGGGAATGGAGATATGCTGCCTGCTTGAGGCCACTTCCCACAACAGCAGCTTTAAACCCATTGCTAAAGGTCACTAAATATTCACCAAACTTGCAGTTCGGTAAAAGACACCTGCTTTCTAAAAAAATTCTGGGGTGCAAAATCGACCAAAAATTTCAAAAGAGGGCAACCTTCCAAGAACACACTTTCAAGAGTTATATTGTACTCCCAATTGTTTCCTTTTTTTTAACAGAAAAGAAAACGGTGGAGAAAAATGATGAGTTTTACGAATTTTCAAAGACATGCAAACCCAAATTACAAAAACCTATCAGCTCACAGCAGCCAGAAGGGCCATTAGCATAAATGCTGCAAACAATAAATGCTGAAGCGATTGTGGAGAAATGCGTACCCTCGATTCTAAGGGGGACGTGGTAAGAGCCACTAATGAAAACACAAAGAAGGTGCTTTGAAAAGGGTAACACGGTGCTACCAGTCAATCAATCACACCCACTGCTGGGCCTATCACCTGAGAAAATGAGAATCGAAAAGTCACAGGCTGGCAATTCTGCACTCCAACAATATTTACCATAGCCAACACTTGGAAGCAAAGAAAATGTCCATCAACCGAGGAATGCACAAAGTAGAAGTGGTCCACGTACACAGTGGAAAATTACTCCAATAAAAAATAAAAATTAAATTTAAAAATCCAACAAAAGTAAGGAGACATCAGCTTGTGTGGGTTTGTCCGGGCACACTCCACTCTAATTTATAACCGAGAAACACCACAGGCCGCAAGGCTTTTCCCTAGTTACCAGGGTGGGGGACATAGAAAGGCTGCCGCCCTCTGGCAGTTACCTGCAAAAGCAGCTTTAAAGCCTGTGCTAATGGTCACTTCATAGGAACAAGTACTGCAGAACTGTAAATGAAACAGGCCCTCAAAATGTCTTGAGGGAGGTAAAGGCCAAAACATTTCAAAATGTGACACATACTTAAAGAGAACACTTTGAAGAACTAAGGGGTAACCACAGCTTGAAACATAGAAAAGGACATGCCTTAAAGCTCAATTTCAACAGATTATGTGGCACATTCGAATTCAACCACAGAGAGGTATCAGCTCACACTTGTCAGAATAACCATCAGCAAGAAAACTACAAACAATAAATGCTGAAGGTGTTGTGGAGAAATGCATACCCTCAACTTCAAAGGGGACGTAACTTGGAAAGGGCCACGAATGAGAACAGAATGGAGGTGCCTTAAAAAGGTAAACATTGAGCTACCATATGATCCAGCAGGCCCACTCCTCGACGTATAACCTAAGAAGAGAGAATTGGAAAGACACAGGCAGGCAAACCTGCATGGCACAGTATTACAATAGCCAAGATATGGAAGTAACCAAAAAGTCCACCAACAGATGGGTGGACAAGGAAGAACTCCTCCATGTAGAGATGGAATATTCGCTAGTGAAAAAATGAAACAATGCCATTTGTAGCACCACAGATGAGTCTAGACGTAATCACGCCACGTGTAGTAAGTGAGAAAGCAAAAGACACATATCCTATCATATCACTTTTAAGAGTTACTTAAAAATTGATACCAATGAAGATATTTCCACAGAGAAAGGCAATCACAGATTCATTAAAAACTTATGGTTCACCACATAGAAAGGGATGAGGATTGGATACATTACCATGTTGGGGTTAACAGAGATATACAAACCATGTGAAATATATGACCACCAAAGACGTACGGAAGACCAGGGGAAGACTACTCAACATTGTGTCATAACCTACATGCGAAAAGGATGCGAGGAAGTATAGATACATGTATATGTGTGAAAGAACCACATCTTGCACACCTAGAACAAACAAACCATTGTAATCATATTTGCTGGGATAAACAATAAAAAGTAAATTACAAATATGAACAAGAAGTAATGAGACATAAACTTAAAGGGCTTTTCCCTGGCACATTCCATTCTAATTTACAACCTAGAACACCACTTCCATTAAGGCTCTGTTTCCCTAGTAACCAAATTTGGTAAAGGGCAAATGCTGCCACCTTGTGGCCGTTTCCTGCAAGAACAGCTTTAAACTCAGAGCTAATGGTCACTTAACATTCCCAAGGACTCAGGGCTGTAAAGGACACCTGCCCTAAAAAATTGTGCTGAAGGAGGGAATGGACAAAAAAATTCAAAACAGGCAAATGTTTCAAGAAGAGAGTATGAAGAGTTAAGTTTTACTCACGCTCTTTTAAAAAAAAGGAAAATGGATAAAAGCTCAACCTCAGGGAGTGTTAGACCCATGCAATCTAATCTACAAAAAGTTTCAACTTACACCAGTCGACTTACCATCAGCCAAAAGTCTACGAACAATAAATGTTGAAGGGGTTTTTGAGAACTGTGTACACTCTACCTGCTGGTGAGACGTGAAGGGGTAACAGCCAATAATGAGAACAGAAAGGAGCTGTGTTTAAAAGTAAAACTGCAGGTACCATTGAATACAGCAGGCGCACCATTGGACCTCTCACCTGAGAAGACAAGAATCGAGAAGACACAGGCCGCAAAAGCTGCAGTGCAGCCTTATTCACAATAGCCAAGACAGTGGAGCAATCGAAATGTCCAACAACAGGTGAATGGATAAAGAAGAAGTGGTCCATGTACACAATGGAATAATAGCCATGGAAACCAATGAACCACTGCTCTCTGAGGCACCACAAATGAGTCTGGAGATAATCACGAAACATGAGGTAAGTCGGAAAGCAAAAGACCTATATTCTATGATATCCCTTATAGGCGTTATCTAATAACTGACACAAAGGAACATATTTCCACAGAGAAAGACACTCACAGACTTAGAAAACAAACTATGCGCATCTAAAAGGAAAGGTGGGGGGAATGGATAAATTAAGATTAGTGTTACTATATGTATACAAACACATATTATATACATATCTCAAAAAGACCAACCATATAGCAAGGGAGGTCTGCGGAACCCTCAGTAACATTTTACATGGGAAGAGGATCTGTACTTGAATAGACATATATAATGTACAAACGAACCAGATTGTGTACACCTAGGACAAACAATATTCTAAGCTTTACCCCAATTAAAAAAAATTTTTAAACCAAGAAGAAATAATGAGACATAAACTTATGGGGCTTTCTCCATGCACATTCCAATGTAATTTACAAACTAGGAACACGACTTCCAGAAAGGCTCTGCTGCCCTAGTAGCCAGATATGGGAATGGAGATATGCTGCCTGCTTGAGGCCACTTCCCACAACAGCAGCTTTAAACCCATTGCTAAAGGTCACTAAATATTCACCAAACTTGCAGTTCGGTAAAAGACACCTGCTTTCTAAAAAAATTCTGGGGTGCAAAATCGACCAAAAATTTCAAAAGAGGTCAACCTTCCAAGAACACACTTTCAAGAGTTATATTGTACTCCCAATTGTTTCCTTTTTTTTAACAGAAAAGAAAACGGTGGAGAAAAATGATGAGTTTTACGAATTTTCAAAGACATGCAAACCCAAATTACAAAAACCTATCAGCTCACAGCAGCCAGAAGGGCCATTAGCATAAATGCTGCAAACAATAAATGCTGAAGCGATTGTGGAGAAATGCGTACCCTCGATTCTAAGGGGGACGTGGTAAGAGCCACTAATGAAAACACAAAGAAGGTGCTTTGAAAAGGGTAACACGGTGCTACCAGTCAATCAATCACACCCACTGCTGGGCCTATCACCTGAGAAAATGAGAATCGAAAAGTCACAGGCTGGCAATTCTGCACTCCAACAATATTTACCATAGCCAACACTTGGAAGCAAAGAAAATGTCCATCAACCGAGGAATGCACAAAGTAGAAGTGGTCCACGTACACAGTGGAAAATTACTCCAATAAAAAATAAAAATTAAATTTAAAAATCCAACAAAAGTAAGGAGACATCAGCTTGTGTGGGTTTGTCCGGGCACACTCCACTCTAATTTATAACCGAGAAACACCACAGGCCGCAAGGCTTTTCCCTAGTTACCAGGGTGGGGGACATAGAAAGGCTGCCGCCCTCTGGCAGTTACCTGCAAAAGCAGCTTTAAAGCCTGTGCTAATGGTCACTTCATAGGAACAAGTACTGCAGAACTGTAAATGAAACAGGCCCTCAAAATGTCTTGAGGGAGGTAAAGGCCAAAACATTTCAAAATGTGACACATACTTAAAGAGAACACTTTGAAGAACTAAGGGGTAACCACAGCTTGAAACATAGAAAAGGACATGCCTTAAAGCTCAATTTCAACAGATTATGTGGCACATTCGAATTCAACCACAGAGAGGTATCAGCTCACACTTGTCAGAATAACCATCAGCAAGAAAACTACAAACAATAAATGCTGAAGGTGTTGTGGAGAAATGCATACCCTCAACTTCAAAGGGGACGTAACTTGGAAAGGGCCACGAATGAGAACAGAATGGAGGTGCCTTAAAAAGGTAAACATTGAGCTACCATATGATCCAGCAGGCCCACTCCTCGACGTATAACCTAAGAAGAGAGAATTGGAAAGACACAGGCAGGCAAACCTGCATGGCACAGTATTACAATAGCCAAGATATGGAAGTAACCAAAAAGTCCACCAACAGATGGGTGGACAAGGAAGAACTCCTCCATGTAGAGATGGAATATTCGCTAGTGAAAAAATGAAACAATGCCATTTGTAGCACCACAGATGAGTCTAGACGTAATCACGCCACGTGTAGTAAGTGAGAAAGCAAAAGACACATATCCTATCATATCACTTTTAAGAGTTACTTAAAAATTGATACCAATGAAGATATTTCCACAGAGAAAGGCAATCACAGATTCATTAAAAACTTATGGTTCACCACATAGAAAGGGATGAGGATTGGATACATTACCATGTTGGGGTTAACAGAGATATACAAACCATGTGAAATATATGACCACCAAAGACGTACGGAAGACCAGGGGAAGACTACTCAACATTGTGTCATAACCTACATGCGAAAAGGATGCGAGGAAGTATAGATACATGTATATGTGTGAAAGAACCACATCTTGCACACCTAGAACAAACAAACCATTGTAATCATATTTGCTGGGATAAACAATAAAAAGTAAATTACAAATATGAACAAGAAGTAATGAGACATAAACTTAAAGGGCTTTTCCCTGGCACATTCCATTCTAATTTACAACCTAGAACACCACTTCCATTAAGGCTCTGTTTCCCTAGTAACCAAATTTGGTAAAGGGCAAATGCTGCCACCTTGTGGCCGTTTCCTGCAAGAACAGCTTTAAACTCAGAGCTAATGGTCACTTAACATTCCCAAGGACTCAGGGCTGTAAAGGACACCTGCCCTAAAAAATTGTGCTGAAGGAGGGAATGGACAAAAAAATTCAAAACAGGCAAATGTTTCAAGAAGAGAGTATGAAGAGTTAAGTTTTACTCACGCTCTTTTAAAAAAAAGGAAAATGGATAAAAGCTCAACCTCAGGGAGTGTTAGACCCATGCAATCTAATCTACAAAAAGTTTCAACTTACACCAGTCGACTTACCATCAGCCAAAAGTCTACGAACAATAAATGTTGAAGGGGTTTTTGAGAACTGTGTACACTCTACCTGCTGGTGAGACGTGAAGGGGTAACAGCCAATAATGAGAACAGAAAGGAGCTGTGTTTAAAAGTAAAACTGCAGGTACCATTGAATACAGCAGGCGCACCATTGGACCTCTCACCTGAGAAGACAAGAATCGAGAAGACACAGGCCGCAAAAGCTGCAGTGCAGCCTTATTCACAATAGCCAAGACAGTGGAGCAATCGAAATGTCCAACAACAGGTGAATGGATAAAGAAGAAGTGGTCCATGTACACAATGGAATAATAGCCATGGAAACCAATGAACCACTGCTCTCTGAGGCACCACAAATGAGTCTGGAGATAATCACGAAACATGAGGTAAGTCGGAAAGCAAAAGACCTATATTCTATGATATCCCTTATAGGCGTTATCTAATAACTGACACAAAGGAACATATTTCCACAGAGAAAGACACTCACAGACTTAGAAAACAAACTATGCGCATCTAAAAGGAAAGGTGGGGGGAATGGATAAATTAAGATTAGTGTTACTATATGTATACAAACACATATTATATACATATCTCAAAAAGACCAACCATATAGCAAGGGAGGTCTGCGGAACCCTCAGTAACATTTTACATGGGAAGAGGATCTGTACTTGAATAGACATATATAATGTACAAACGAACCAGATTGTGTACACCTAGGACAAACAATATTCTAAGCTTTACCCCAATTAAAAAAAATTTTAAAACCAAGAAGAAATAATGAGACATAAACTTATGGGGCTTTCTCCATGCACATTCCAATGTAATTTACAAACTAGGAACACGACTTCCAGAAAGGCTCTGCTGCCCTAGTAGCCAGATATGGGAATGGAGATATGCTGCCTGCTTGAGGCCACTTCCCACAACAGCAGCTTTAAACCCATTGCTAAAGGTCACTAAATATTCACCAAACTTGCAGTTCGGTAAAAGACACCTGCTTTCTAAAAAAATTCTGGGGTGCAAAATCGACCAAAAATTTCAAAAGAGGGCAACCTTCCAAGAACACACTTTCAAGAGTTATATTGTACTCCCAATTGTTTCCTTTTTTTTAACAGAAAAGAAAACGGTGGAGAAAAATGATGAGTTTTACGAATTTTCAAAGACATGCAAACCCAAATTACAAAAACCTATCAGCTCACAGCAGCCAGAAGGGCCATTAGCATAAATGCTGCAAACAATAAATGCTGAAGCGATTGTGGAGAAATGCGTACCCTCGATTCTAAGGGGGACGTGGTAAGAGCCACTAATGAAAACACAAAGAAGGTGCTTTGAAAAGGGTAACACGGTGCTACCAGTCAATCAATCACACCCACTGCTGGGCCTATCACCTGAGAAAATGAGAATCGAAAAGTCACAGGCTGGCAATTCTGCACTCCAACAATATTTACCATAGCCAACACTTGGAAGCAAAGAAAATGTCCATCAACCGAGGAATGCACAAAGTAGAAGTGGTCCACGTACACAGTGGAAAATTACTCCAATAAAAAATAAAAATTAAATTTAAAAATCCAACAAAAGTAAGGAGACATCAGCTTGTGTGGGTTTGTCCGGGCACACTCCACTCTAATTTATAACCGAGAAACACCACAGGCCGCAAGGCTTTTCCCTAGTTACCAGGGTGGGGGACATAGAAAGGCTGCCGCCCTCTGGCAGTTACCTGCAAAAGCAGCTTTAAAGCCTGTGCTAATGGTCACTTCATAGGAACAAGTACTGCAGAACTGTAAATGAAACAGGCCCTCAAAATGTCTTGAGGGAGGTAAAGGCCAAAACATTTCAAAATGTGACACATACTTAAAGAGAACACTTTGAAGAACTAAGGGGTAACCACAGCTTGAAACATAGAAAAGGACATGCCTTAAAGCTCAATTTCAACAGATTATGTGGCACATTCGAATTCAACCACAGAGAGGTATCAGCTCACACTTGTCAGAATAACCATCAGCAAGAAAACTACAAACAATAAATGCTGAAGGTGTTGTGGAGAAATGCATACCCTCAACTTCAAAGGGGACGTAACTTGGAAAGGGCCACGAATGAGAACAGAATGGAGGTGCCTTAAAAAGGTAAACATTGAGCTACCATATGATCCAGCAGGCCCACTCCTCGACGTATAACCTAAGAAGAGAGAATTGGAAAGACACAGGCAGGCAAACCTGCATGGCACAGTATTACAATAGCCAAGATATGGAAGTAACCAAAAAGTCCACCAACAGATGGGTGGACAAGGAAGAACTCCTCCATGTAGAGATGGAATATTCGCTAGTGAAAAAATGAAACAATGCCATTTGTAGCACCACAGATGAGTCTAGACGTAATCACGCCACGTGTAGTAAGTGAGAAAGCAAAAGACACATATCCTATCATATCACTTTTAAGAGTTACTTAAAAATTGATACCAATGAAGATATTTCCACAGAGAAAGGCAATCACAGATTCATTAAAAACTTATGGTTCACCACATAGAAAGGGATGAGGATTGGATACATTACCATGTTGGGGTTAACAGAGATATACAAACCATGTGAAATATATGACCACCAAAGACGTACGGAAGACCAGGGGAAGACTACTCAACATTGTGTCATAACCTACATGCGAAAAGGATGCGAGGAAGTATAGATACATGTATATGTGTGAAAGAACCACATCTTGCACACCTAGAACAAACAAACCATTGTAATCATATTTGCTGGGATAAACAATAAAAAGTAAATTACAAATATGAACAAGAAGTAATGAGACATAAACTTAAAGGGCTTTTCCCTGGCACATTCCATTCTAATTTACAACCTAGAACACCACTTCCATTAAGGCTCTGTTTCCCTAGTAACCAAATTTGGTAAAGGGCAAATGCTGCCACCTTGTGGCCGTTTCCTGCAAGAACAGCTTTAAACTCAGAGCTAATGGTCACTTAACATTCCCAAGGACTCAGGGCTGTAAAGGACACCTGCCCTAAAAAATTGTGCTGAAGGAGGGAATGGACAAAAAAATTCAAAACAGGCAAATGTTTCAAGAAGAGAGTATGAAGAGTTAAGTTTTACTCACGCTCTTTTAAAAAAAAGGAAAATGGATAAAAGCTCAACCTCAGGGAGTGTTAGACCCATGCAATCTAATCTACAAAAAGTTTCAACTTACACCAGTCGACTTACCATCAGCCAAAAGTCTACGAACAATAAATGTTGAAGGGGTTTTTGAGAACTGTGTACACTCTACCTGCTGGTGAGACGTGAAGGGGTAACAGCCAATAATGAGAACAGAAAGGAGCTGTGTTTAAAAGTAAAACTGCAGGTACCATTGAATACAGCAGGCGCACCATTGGACCTCTCACCTGAGAAGACAAGAATCGAGAAGACACAGGCCGCAAAAGCTGCAGTGCAGCCTTATTCACAATAGCCAAGACAGTGGAGCAATCGAAATGTCCAACAACAGGTGAATGGATAAAGAAGAAGTGGTCCATGTACACAATGGAATAATAGCCATGGAAACCAATGAACCACTGCTCTCTGAGGCACCACAAATGAGTCTGGAGATAATCACGAAACATGAGGTAAGTCGGAAAGCAAAAGACCTATATTCTATGATATCCCTTATAGGCGTTATCTAATAACTGACACAAAGGAACATATTTCCACAGAGAAAGACACTCACAGACTTAGAAAACAAACTATGCGCATCTAAAAGGAAAGGTGGGGGGAATGGATAAATTAAGATTAGTGTTACTATATGTATACAAACACATATTATATACATATCTCAAAAAGACCAACCATATAGCAAGGGAGGTCTGCGGAACCCTCAGTAACATTTTACATGGGAAGAGGATCTGTACTTGAATAGACATATATAATGTACAAACGAACCAGATTGTGTACACCTAGGACAAACAATATTCTAAGCTTTACCCCAATTAAAAAAATTTTTAAAACCAAGAAGAAATAATGAGACATAAACTTATGGGGCTTTCTCCATGCACATTCCAATGTAATTTACAAACTAGGAACACGACTTCCAGAAAGGCTCTGCTGCCCTAGTAGCCAGATATGGGAATGGAGATATGCTGCCTGCTTGAGGCCACTTCCCACAACAGCAGCTTTAAACCCATTGCTAAAGGTCACTAAATATTCACCAAACTTGCAGTTCGGTAAAAGACACCTGCTTTCTAAAAAAATTCTGGGGTGCAAAATCGACCAAAAATTTCAAAAGAGGGCAACCTTCCAAGAACACACTTTCAAGAGTTATATTGTACTCCCAATTGTTTCCTTTTTTTTAACAGAAAAGAAAACGGTGGAGAAAAATGATGAGTTTTACGAATTTTCAAAGACATGCAAACCCAAATTACAAAAACCTATCAGCTCACAGCAGCCAGAAGGGCCATTAGCATAAATGCTGCAAACAATAAATGCTGAAGCGATTGTGGAGAAATGCGTACCCTCGATTCTAAGGGGGACGTGGTAAGAGCCACTAATGAAAACACAAAGAAGGTGCTTTGAAAAGGGTAACACGGTGCTACCAGTCAATCAATCACACCCACTGCTGGGCCTATCACCTGAGAAAATGAGAATCGAAAAGTCACAGGCTGGCAATTCTGCACTCCAACAATATTTACCATAGCCAACACTTGGAAGCAAAGAAAATGTCCATCAACCGAGGAATGCACAAAGTAGAAGTGGTCCACGTACACAGTGGAAAATTACTCCAATAAAAAATAAAAATTAAATTTAAAAATCCAACAAAAGTAAGGAGACATCAGCTTGTGTGGGTTTGTCCGGGCACACTCCACTCTAATTTATAACCGAGAAACACCACAGGCCGCAAGGCTTTTCCCTAGTTACCAGGGTGGGGGACATAGAAAGGCTGCCGCCCTCTGGCAGTTACCTGCAAAAGCAGCTTTAAAGCCTGTGCTAATGGTCACTTCATAGGAACAAGTACTGCAGAACTGTAAATGAAACAGGCCCTCAAAATGTCTTGAGGGAGGTAAAGGCCAAAACATTTCAAAATGTGACACATACTTAAAGAGAACACTTTGAAGAACTAAGGGGTAACCACAGCTTGAAACATAGAAAAGGACATGCCTTAAAGCTCAATTTCAACAGATTATGTGGCACATTCGAATTCAACCACAGAGAGGTATCAGCTCACACTTGTCAGAATAACCATCAGCAAGAAAACTACAAACAATAAATGCTGAAGGTGTTGTGGAGAAATGCATACCCTCAACTTCAAAGGGGACGTAACTTGGAAAGGGCCACGAATGAGAACAGAATGGAGGTGCCTTAAAAAGGTAAACATTGAGCTACCATATGATCCAGCAGGCCCACTCCTCGACGTATAACCTAAGAAGAGAGAATTGGAAAGACACAGGCAGGCAAACCTGCATGGCACAGTATTACAATAGCCAAGATATGGAAGTAACCAAAAAGTCCACCAACAGATGGGTGGACAAGGAAGAACTCCTCCATGTAGAGATGGAATATTCGCTAGTGAAAAAATGAAACAATGCCATTTGTAGCACCACAGATGAGTCTAGACGTAATCACGCCACGTGTAGTAAGTGAGAAAGCAAAAGACACATATCCTATCATATCACTTTTAAGAGTTACTTAAAAATTGATACCAATGAAGATATTTCCACAGAGAAAGGCAATCACAGATTCATTAAAAACTTATGGTTCACCACATAGAAAGGGATGAGGATTGGATACATTACCATGTTGGGGTTAACAGAGATATACAAACCATGTGAAATATATGACCACCAAAGACGTACGGAAGACCAGGGGAAGACTACTCAACATTGTGTCATAACCTACATGCGAAAAGGATGCGAGGAAGTATAGATACATGTATATGTGTGAAAGAACCACATCTTGCACACCTAGAACAAACAAACCATTGTAATCATATTTGCTGGGATAAACAATAAAAAGTAAATTACAAATATGAACAAGAAGTAATGAGACATAAACTTAAAGGGCTTTTCCCTGGCACATTCCATTCTAATTTACAACCTAGAACACCACTTCCATTAAGGCTCTGTTTCCCTAGTAACCAAATTTGGTAAAGGGCAAATGCTGCCACCTTGTGGCCGTTTCCTGCAAGAACAGCTTTAAACTCACAGCTAATGGTCACTTAACATTCCCAAGGACTCAGGGCTGTAAAGGACACCTGCCCTAAAAAATTGTGCTGAAGGAGGGAATGGACAAAAAAATTCAAAACAGGCAAATGTTTCAAGAAGAGAGTATGAAGAGTTAAGTTTTACTCACGCTCTTTTAAAAAAAAGGAAAATGGATAAAAGCTCAACCTCAGGGAGTGTTAGACCCATGCAATCTAATCTACAAAAAGTTTCAACTTACACCAGTCGACTTACCATCAGCCAAAAGTCTACGAACAATAAATGTTGAAGGGGTTTTTGAGAACTGTGTACACTCTACCTGCTGGTGAGACGTGAAGGGGTAACAGCCAATAATGAGAACAGAAAGGAGCTGTGTTTAAAAGTAAAACTGCAGGTACCATTGAATACAGCAGGCGCACCATTGGACCTCTCACCTGAGAAGACAAGAATCGAGAAGACACAGGCCGCAAAAGCTGCAGTGCAGCCTTATTCACAATAGCCAAGACAGTGGAGCAATCGAAATGTCCAACAACAGGTGAATGGATAAAGAAGAAGTGGTCCATGTACACAATGGAATAATAGCCATGGAAACCAATGAACCACTGCTCTCTGAGGCACCACAAATGAGTCTGGAGATAATCACGAAACATGAGGTAAGTCGGAAAGCAAAAGACCTATATTCTATGATATCCCTTATAGGCGTTATCTAATAACTGACACAAAGGAACATATTTCCACAGAGAAAGACACTCACAGACTTAGAAAACAAACTATGCGCATCTAAAAGGAAAGGTGGGGGGAATGGATAAATTAAGATTAGTGTTACTATATGTATACAAACACATATTATATACATATCTCAAAAAGACCAACCATATAGCAAGGGAGGTCTGCGGAACCCTCAGTAACATTTTACATGGGAAGAGGATCTGTACTTGAATAGACATATATAATGTACAAACGAACCAGATTGTGTACACCTAGGACAAACAATATTCTAAGCTTTACCCCAATTAAAAAAAAATTTTAAACCAAGAAGAAATAATGAGACATAAACTTATGGGGCTTTCTCCATGCACATTCCAATGTAATTTACAAACTAGGAACACGACTTCCAGAAAGGCTCTGCTGCCCTAGTAGCCAGATATGGGAATGGAGATATGCTGCCTGCTTGAGGCCACTTCCCACAACAGCAGCTTTAAACCCATTGCTAAAGGTCACTAAATATTCACCAAACTTGCAGTTCGGTAAAAGACACCTGCTTTCTAAAAAAATTCTGGGGTGCAAAATCGACCAAAAATTTCAAAAGAGGGCAACCTTCCAAGAACACACTTTCAAGAGTTATATTGTACTCCCAATTGTTTCCTTTTTTTTAACAGAAAAGAAAACGGTGGAGAAAAATGATGAGTTTTACGAATTTTCAAAGACATGCAAACCCAAATTACAAAAACCTATCAGCTCACAGCAGCCAGAAGGGCCATTAGCATAAATGCTGCAAACAATAAATGCTGAAGCGATTGTGGAGAAATGCGTACCCTCGATTCTAAGGGGGACGTGGTAAGAGCCACTAATGAAAACACAAAGAAGGTGCTTTGAAAAGGGTAACACGGTGCTACCAGTCAATCAATCACACCCACTGCTGGGCCTATCACCTGAGAAAATGAGAATCGAAAAGTCACAGGCTGGCAATTCTGCACTCCAACAATATTTACCATAGCCAACACTTGGAAGCAAAGAAAATGTCCATCAACCGAGGAATGCACAAAGTAGAAGTGGTCCACGTACACAGTGGAAAATTACTCCAATAAAAAATAAAAATTAAATTTAAAAATCCAACAAAAGTAAGGAGACATCAGCTTGTGTGGGTTTGTCCGGGCACACTCCACTCTAATTTATAACCGAGAAACACCACAGGCCGCAAGGCTTTTCCCTAGTTACCAGGGTGGGGGACATAGAAAGGCTGCCGCCCTCTGGCAGTTACCTGCAAAAGCAGCTTTAAAGCCTGTGCTAATGGTCACTTCATAGGAACAAGTACTGCAGAACTGTAAATGAAACAGGCCCTCAAAATGTCTTGAGGGAGGTAAAGGCCAAAACATTTCAAAATGTGACACATACTTAAAGAGAACACTTTGAAGAACTAAGGGGTAACCACAGCTTGAAACATAGAAAAGGACATGCCTTAAAGCTCAATTTCAACAGATTATGTGGCACATTCGAATTCAACCACAGAGAGGTATCAGCTCACACTTGTCAGAATAACCATCAGCAAGAAAACTACAAACAATAAATGCTGAAGGTGTTGTGGAGAAATGCATACCCTCAACTTCAAAGGGGACGTAACTTGGAAAGGGCCACGAATGAGAACAGAATGGAGGTGCCTTAAAAAGGTAAACATTGAGCTACCATATGATCCAGCAGGCCCACTCCTCGACGTATAACCTAAGAAGAGAGAATTGGAAAGACACAGGCAGGCAAACCTGCATGGCACAGTATTACAATAGCCAAGATATGGAAGTAACCAAAAAGTCCACCAACAGATGGGTGGACAAGGAAGAACTCCTCCATGTAGAGATGGAATATTCGCTAGTGAAAAAATGAAACAATGCCATTTGTAGCACCACAGATGAGTCTAGACGTAATCACGCCACGTGTAGTAAGTGAGAAAGCAAAAGACACATATCCTATCATATCACTTTTAAGAGTTACTTAAAAATTGATACCAATGAAGATATTTCCACAGAGAAAGGCAATCACAGATTCATTAAAAACTTATGGTTCACCACATAGAAAGGGATGAGGATTGGATACATTACCATGTTGGGGTTAACAGAGATATACAAACCATGTGAAATATATGACCACCAAAGACGTACGGAAGACCAGGGGAAGACTACTCAACATTGTGTCATAACCTACATGCGAAAAGGATGCGAGGAAGTATAGATACATGTATATGTGTGAAAGAACCACATCTTGCACACCTAGAACAAACAAACCATTGTAATCATATTTGCTGGGATAAACAATAAAAAGTAAATTACAAATATGAACAAGAAGTAATGAGACATAAACTTAAAGGGCTTTTCCCTGGCACATTCCATTCTAATTTACAACCTAGAACACCACTTCCATTAAGGCTCTGTTTCCCTAGTAACCAAATTTGGTAAAGGGCAAATGCTGCCACCTTGTGGCCGTTTCCTGCAAGAACAGCTTTAAACTCACAGCTAATGGTCACTTAACATTCCCAAGGACTCAGGGCTGTAAAGGACACCTGCCCTAAAAAATTGTGCTGAAGGAGGGAATGGACAAAAAAATTCAAAACAGGCAAATGTTTCAAGAAGAGAGTATGAAGAGTTAAGTTTTACTCACGCTCTTTTAAAAAAAAGGAAAATGGATAAAAGCTCAACCTCAGGGAGTGTTAGACCCATGCAATCTAATCTACAAAAAGTTTCAACTTACACCAGTCGACTTACCATCAGCCAAAAGTCTACGAACAATAAATGTTGAAGGGGTTTTTGAGAACTGTGTACACTCTACCTGCTGGTGAGACGTGAAGGGGTAACAGCCAATAATGAGAACAGAAAGGAGCTGTGTTTAAAAGTAAAACTGCAGGTACCATTGAATACAGCAGGCGCACCATTGGACCTCTCACCTGAGAAGACAAGAATCGAGAAGACACAGGCCGCAAAAGCTGCAGTGCAGCCTTATTCACAATAGCCAAGACAGTGGAGCAATCGAAATGTCCAACAACAGGTGAATGGATAAAGAAGAAGTGGTCCATGTACACAATGGAATAATAGCCATGGAAACCAATGAACCACTGCTCTCTGAGGCACCACAAATGAGTCTGGAGATAATCACGAAACATGAGGTAAGTCGGAAAGCAAAAGACCTATATTCTATGATATCCCTTATAGGCGTTATCTAATAACTGACACAAAGGAACATATTTCCACAGAGAAAGACACTCACAGACTTAGAAAACAAACTATGCGCATCTAAAAGGAAAGGTGGGGGGAATGGATAAATTAAGATTAGTGTTACTATATGTATACAAACACATATTATATACATATCTCAAAAAGACCAACCATATAGCAAGGGAGGTCTGCGGAACCCTCAGTAACATTTTACATGGGAAGAGGATCTGTACTTGAATAGACATATATAATGTACAAACGAACCAGATTGTGTACACCTAGGACAAACAATATTCTAAGCTTTACCCCAATTAAAAAAAAATTTTAAACCAAGAAGAAATAATGAGACATAAACTTATGGGGCTTTCTCCATGCACATTCCAATGTAATTTACAAACTAGGAACACGACTTCCAGAAAGGCTCTGCTGCCCTAGTAGCCAGATATGGGAATGGAGATATGCTGCCTGCTTGAGGCCACTTCCCACAACAGCAGCTTTAAACCCATTGCTAAAGGTCACTAAATATTCACCAAACTTGCAGTTCGGTAAAAGACACCTGCTTTCTAAAAAAATTCTGGGGTGCAAAATCGACCAAAAATTTCAAAAGAGGGCAACCTTCCAAGAACACACTTTCAAGAGTTATATTGTACTCCCAATTGTTTCCTTTTTTTTAACAGAAAAGAAAACGGTGGAGAAAAATGATGAGTTTTACGAATTTTCAAAGACATGCAAACCCAAATTACAAAAACCTATCAGCTCACAGCAGCCAGAAGGGCCATTAGCATAAATGCTGCAAACAATAAATGCTGAAGCGATTGTGGAGAAATGCGTACCCTCGATTCTAAGGGGGACGTGGTAAGAGCCACTAATGAAAACACAAAGAAGGTGCTTTGAAAAGGGTAACACGGTGCTACCAGTCAATCAATCACACCCACTGCTGGGCCTATCACCTGAGAAAATGAGAATCGAAAAGTCACAGGCTGGCAATTCTGCACTCCAACAATATTTACCATAGCCAACACTTGGAAGCAAAGAAAATGTCCATCAACCGAGGAATGCACAAAGTAGAAGTGGTCCACGTACACAGTGGAAAATTACTCCAATAAAAAATAAAAATTAAATTTAAAAATCCAACAAAAGTAAGGAGACATCAGCTTGTGTGGGTTTGTCCGGGCACACTCCACTCTAATTTATAACCGAGAAACACCACAGGCCGCAAGGCTTTTCCCTAGTTACCAGGGTGGGGGACATAGAAAGGCTGCCGCCCTCTGGCAGTTACCTGCAAAAGCAGCTTTAAAGCCTGTGCTAATGGTCACTTCATAGGAACAAGTACTGCAGAACTGTAAATGAAACAGGCCCTCAAAATGTCTTGAGGGAGGTAAAGGCCAAAACATTTCAAAATGTGACACATACTTAAAGAGAACACTTTGAAGAACTAAGGGGTAACCACAGCTTGAAACATAGAAAAGGACATGCCTTAAAGCTCAATTTCAACAGATTATGTGGCACATTCGAATTCAACCACAGAGAGGTATCAGCTCACACTTGTCAGAATAACCATCAGCAAGAAAACTACAAACAATAAATGCTGAAGGTGTTGTGGAGAAATGCATACCCTCAACTTCAAAGGGGACGTAACTTGGAAAGGGCCACGAATGAGAACAGAATGGAGGTGCCTTAAAAAGGTAAACATTGAGCTACCATATGATCCAGCAGGCCCACTCCTCGACGTATAACCTAAGAAGAGAGAATTGGAAAGACACAGGCAGGCAAACCTGCATGGCACAGTATTACAATAGCCAAGATATGGAAGTAACCAAAAAGTCCACCAACAGATGGGTGGACAAGGAAGAACTCCTCCATGTAGAGATGGAATATTCGCTAGTGAAAAAATGAAACAATGCCATTTGTAGCACCACAGATGAGTCTAGACGTAATCACGCCACGTGTAGTAAGTGAGAAAGCAAAAGACACATATCCTATCATATCACTTTTAAGAGTTACTTAAAAATTGATACCAATGAAGATATTTCCACAGAGAAAGGCAATCACAGATTCATTAAAAACTTATGGTTCACCACATAGAAAGGGATGAGGATTGGATACATTACCATGTTGGGGTTAACAGAGATATACAAACCATGTGAAATATATGACCACCAAAGACGTACGGAAGACCAGGGGAAGACTACTCAACATTGTGTCATAACCTACATGCGAAAAGGATGCGAGGAAGTATAGATACATGTATATGTGTGAAAGAACCACATCTTGCACACCTAGAACAAACAAACCATTGTAATCATATTTGCTGGGATAAACAATAAAAAGTAAATTACAAATATGAACAAGAAGTAATGAGACATAAACTTAAAGGGCTTTTCCCTGGCACATTCCATTCTAATTTACAACCTAGAACACCACTTCCATTAAGGCTCTGTTTCCCTAGTAACCAAATTTGGTAAAGGGGAAATGCTGCCACCTTGTGGCCGTTTCCTGCAAGAACAGCTTTAAACTCACAGCTAATGGTCACTTAACATTCCCAAGGACTCAGGGCTGTAAAGGACACCTGCCCTAAAAAATTGTGCTGAAGGAGGGAATGGACAAAAAAATTCAAAACAGGCAAATGTTTCAAGAAGAGAGTATGAAGAGTTAAGTTTTACTCACGCTCTTTTAAAAAAAAGGAAAATGGATAAAAGCTCAACCTCAGGGAGTGTTAGACCCATGCAATCTAATCTACAAAAAGTTTCAACTTACACCAGTCGACTTACCATCAGCCAAAAGTCTACGAACAATAAATGTTGAAGGGGTTTTTGAGAACTGTGTACACTCTACCTGCTGGTGAGACGTGAAGGGGTAACAGCCAATAATGAGAACAGAAAGGAGCTGTGTTTAAAAGTAAAACTGCAGGTACCATTGAATACAGCAGGCGCACCATTGGACCTCTCACCTGAGAAGACAAGAATCGAGAAGACACAGGCCGCAAAAGCTGCAGTGCAGCCTTATTCACAATAGCCAAGACAGTGGAGCAATCGAAATGTCCAACAACAGGTGAATGGATAAAGAAGAAGTGGTCCATGTACACAATGGAATAATAGCCATGGAAACCAATGAACCACTGCTCTCTGAGGCACCACAAATGAGTCTGGAGATAATCACGAAACATGAGGTAAGTCGGAAAGCAAAAGACCTATATTCTATGATATCCCTTATAGGCGTTATCTAATAACTGACACAAAGGAACATATTTCCACAGAGAAAGACACTCACAGACTTAGAAAACAAACTATGCGCATCTAAAAGGAAAGGTGGGGGGAATGGATAAATTAAGATTAGTGTTACTATATGTATACAAACACATATTATATACATATCTCAAAAAGACCAACCATATAGCAAGGGAGGTCTGCGGAACCCTCAGTAACATTTTACATGGGAAGAGGATCTGTACTTGAATAGACATATATAATGTACAAACGAACCAGACTGTGTACACCTAGGACAAACAATATTCTAAGCTTTACCCCAATTAAAAAAAATTTTAAAACCAAGAAGAAATAATGAGACATAAACTTATGGGGCTTTCTCCATGCACATTCCAATGTAATTTACAAACTAGGAACACGACTTCCAGAAAGGCTCTGCTGCCCTAGTAGCCAGATATGGGAATGGAGATATGCTGCCTGCTTGAGGCCACTTCCCACAACAGCAGCTTTAAACCCATTGCTAAAGGTCACTAAATATTCACCAAACTTGCAGTTCGGTAAAAGACACCTGCTTTCTAAAAAAATTCTGGGGTGCAAAATCGACCAAAAATTTCAAAAGAGGGCAACCTTCCAAGAACACAATTTCAAGAGTTATATTGTACTCCCAATTGTTTCCTTTTTTTTAACAGAAAAGAAAACGGTGGAGAAAAATGATGAGTTTTACGAATTTTCAAAGACATGCAAACCCAAATTACAAAAACCTATCAGCTCACAGCAGCCAGAAGGGCCATTAGCATAAATGCTGCAAACAATAAATGCTGAAGCGATTGTGGAGAAATGCGTACCCTCGATTCTAAGGGGGACGTGGTAAGAGCCACTAATGAAAACACAAAGAAGGTGCTTTGAAAAGGGTAACACGGTGCTACCAGTCAATCAATCACACCCACTGCTGGGCCTATCACCTGAGAAAATGAGAATCGAAAAGTCACAGGCTGGCAATTCTGCACTCCAACAATATTTACCATAGCCAACACTTGGAAGCAAAGAAAATGTCCATCAACCGAGGAATGCACAAAGTAGAAGTGGTCCACGTACACAGTGGAAAATTACTCCAATAAAAAATAAAAATTAAATTTAAAAATCCAACAAAAGTAAGGAGACATCAGCTTGTGTGGGTTTGTCCGGGCACACTCCACTCTAATTTATAACCGAGAAACACCACAGGCCGCAAGGCTTTTCCCTAGTTACCAGGGTGGGGGACATAGAAAGGCTGCCGCCCTCTGGCAGTTACCTGCAAAAGCAGCTTTAAAGCCTGTGCTAATGGTCACTTCATAGGAACAAGTACTGCAGAACTGTAAATGAAACAGGCCCTCAAAATGTCTTGAGGGAGGTAAAGGCCAAAACATTTCAAAATGTGACACATACTTAAAGAGAACACTTTGAAGAACTAAGGGGTAACCACAGCTTGAAACATAGAAAAGGACATGCCTTAAAGCTCAATTTCAACAGATTATGTGGCACATTCGAATTCAACCACAGAGAGGTATCAGCTCACACTTGTCAGAATAACCATCAGCAAGAAAACTACAAACAATAAATGCTGAAGGTGTTGTGGAGAAATGCATACCCTCAACTTCAAAGGGGACGTAACTTGGAAAGGGCCACGAATGAGAACAGAATGGAGGTGCCTTAAAAAGGTAAACATTGAGCTACCATATGATCCAGCAGGCCCACTCCTCGACGTATAACCTAAGAAGAGAGAATTGGAAAGACACAGGCAGGCAAACCTGCATGGCACAGTATTACAATAGCCAAGATATGGAAGTAACCAAAAAGTCCACCAACAGATGGGTGGACAAGGAAGAACTCCTCCATGTAGAGATGGAATATTCGCTAGTGAAAAAATGAAACAATGCCATTTGTAGCACCACAGATGAGTCTAGACGTAATCACGCCACGTGTAGTAAGTGAGAAAGCAAAAGACACATATCCTATCATATCACTTTTAAGAGTTACTTAAAAATTGATACCAATGAAGATATTTCCACAGAGAAAGGCAATCACAGATTCATTAAAAACTTATGGTTCACCACATAGAAAGGGATGAGGATTGGATACATTACCATGTTGGGGTTAACAGAGATATACAAACCATGTGAAATATATGACCACCAAAGACGTACGGAAGACCAGGGGAAGACTACTCAACATTGTGTCATAACCTACATGCGAAAAGGATGCGAGGAAGTATAGATACATGTATATGTGTGAAAGAACCACATCTTGCACACCTAGAACAAACAAACCATTGTAATCATATTTGCTGGGATAAACAATAAAAAGTAAATTACAAATATGAACAAGAAGTAATGAGACATAAACTTAAAGGGCTTTTCCCTGGCACATTCCATTCTAATTTACAACCTAGAACACCACTTCCATTAAGGCTCTGTTTCCCTAGTAACCAAATTTGGTAAAGGGCAAATGCTGCCACCTTGTGGCCGTTTCCTGCAAGAACAGCTTTAAACTCAGAGCTAATGGTCACTTAACATTCCCAAGGACTCAGGGCTGTAAAGGACACCTGCCCTAAAAAATTGTGCTGAAGGAGGGAATGGACAAAAAAATTCAAAACAGGCAAATGTTTCAAGAAGAGAGTATGAAGAGTTAAGTTTTACTCACGCTCTTTTAAAAAAAAGGAAAATGGATAAAAGCTCAACCTCAGGGAGTGTTAGACCCATGCAATCTAATCTACAAAAAGTTTCAACTTACACCAGTCGACTTACCATCAGCCAAAAGTCTACGAACAATAAATGTTGAAGGGGTTTTTGAGAACTGTGTACACTCTACCTGCTGGTGAGACGTGAAGGGGTAACAGCCAATAATGAGAACAGAAAGGAGCTGTGTTTAAAAGTAAAACTGCAGGTACCATTGAATACAGCAGGCGCACCATTGGACCTCTCACCTGAGAAGACAAGAATCGAGAAGACACAGGCCGCAAAAGCTGCAGTGCAGCCTTATTCACAATAGCCAAGACAGTGGAGCAATCGAAATGTCCAACAACAGGTGAATGGATAAAGAAGAAGTGGTCCATGTACACAATGGAATAATAGCCATGGAAACCAATGAACCACTGCTCTCTGAGGCACCACAAATGAGTCTGGAGATAATCACGAAACATGAGGTAAGTCGGAAAGCAAAAGACCTATATTCTATGATATCCCTTATAGGCGTTATCTAATAACTGACACAAAGGAACATATTTCCACAGAGAAAGACACTCACAGACTTAGAAAACAAACTATGCGCATCTAAAAGGAAAGGTGGGGGGAATGGATAAATTAAGATTAGTGTTACTATATGTATACAAACACATATTATATACATATCTCAAAAAGACCAACCATATAGCAAGGGAGGTCTGCGGAACCCTCAGTAACATTTTACATGGGAAGAGGATCTGTACTTGAATAGACATATATAATGTACAAACGAACCAGACTGTGTACACCTAGGACAAACAATATTCTAAGCTTTACCCCAATTAAAAAAAATTTTAAAACCAAGAAGAAATAATGAGACATAAACTTATGGGGCTTTCTCCATGCACATTCCAATGTAATTTACAAACTAGGAACACGACTTCCAGAAAGGCTCTGCTGCCCTAGTAGCCAGATATGGGAATGGAGATATGCTGCCTGCTTGAGGCCACTTCCCACAACAGCAGCTTTAAACCCATTGCTAAAGGTCACTAAATATTCACCAAACTTGCAGTTCGGTAAAAGACACCTGCTTTCTAAAAAAATTCTGGGGTGCAAAATCGACCAAAAATTTCAAAAGAGGGCAACCTTCCAAGAACACAATTTCAAGAGTTATATTGTACTCCCAATTGTTTCCTTTTTTTTAACAGAAAAGAAAACGGTGGAGAAAAATGATGAGTTTTACGAATTTTCAAAGACATGCAAACCCAAATTACAAAAACCTATCAGCTCACAGCAGCCAGAAGGGCCATTAGCATAAATGCTGCAAACAATAAATGCTGAAGCGATTGTGGAGAAATGCGTACCCTCGATTCTAAGGGGGACGTGGTAAGAGCCACTAATGAAAACACAAAGAAGGTGCTTTGAAAAGGGTAACACGGTGCTACCAGTCAATCAATCACACCCACTGCTGGGCCTATCACCTGAGAAAATGAGAATCGAAAAGTCACAGGCTGGCAATTCTGCACTCCAACAATATTTACCATAGCCAACACTTGGAAGCAAAGAAAATGTCCATCAACCGAGGAATGCACAAAGTAGAAGTGGTCCACGTACACAGTGGAAAATTACTCCAATAAAAAATAAAAATTAAATTTAAAAATCCAACAAAAGTAAGGAGACATCAGCTTGTGTGGGTTTGTCCGGGCACACTCCACTCTAATTTATAACCGAGAAACACCACAGGCCGCAAGGCTTTTCCCTAGTTACCAGGGTGGGGGACATAGAAAGGCTGCCGCCCTCTGGCAGTTACCTGCAAAAGCAGCTTTAAAGCCTGTGCTAATGGTCACTTCATAGGAACAAGTACTGCAGAACTGTAAATGAAACAGGCCCTCAAAATGTCTTGAGGGAGGTAAAGGCCAAAACATTTCAAAATGTGACACATACTTAAAGAGAACACTTTGAAGAACTAAGGGGTAACCACAGCTTGAAACATAGAAAAGGACATGCCTTAAAGCTCAATTTCAACAGATTATGTGGCACATTCGAATTCAACCACAGAGAGGTATCAGCTCACACTTGTCAGAATAACCATCAGCAAGAAAACTACAAACAATAAATGCTGAAGGTGTTGTGGAGAAATGCATACCCTCAACTTCAAAGGGGACGTAACTTGGAAAGGGCCACGAATGAGAACAGAATGGAGGTGCCTTAAAAAGGTAAACATTGAGCTACCATATGATCCAGCAGGCCCACTCCTCGACGTATAACCTAAGAAGAGAGAATTGGAAAGACACAGGCAGGCAAACCTGCATGGCACAGTATTACAATAGCCAAGATATGGAAGTAACCAAAAAGTCCACCAACAGATGGGTGGACAAGGAAGAACTCCTCCATGTAGAGATGGAATATTCGCTAGTGAAAAAATGAAACAATGCCATTTGTAGCACCACAGATGAGTCTAGACGTAATCACGCCACGTGTAGTAAGTGAGAAAGCAAAAGACACATATCCTATCATATCACTTTTAAGAGTTACTTAAAAATTGATACCAATGAAGATATTTCCACAGAGAAAGGCAATCACAGATTCATTAAAAACTTATGGTTCACCACATAGAAAGGGATGAGGATTGGATACATTACCATGTTGGGGTTAACAGAGATATACAAACCATGTGAAATATATGACCACCAAAGACGTACGGAAGACCAGGGGAAGACTACTCAACATTGTGTCATAACCTACATGCGAAAAGGATGCGAGGAAGTATAGATACATGTATATGTGTGAAAGAACCACATCTTGCACACCTAGAACAAACAAACCATTGTAATCATATTTGCTGGGATAAACAATAAAAAGTAAATTACAAATATGAACAAGAAGTAATGAGACATAAACTTAAAGGGCTTTTCCCTGGCACATTCCATTCTAATTTACAACCTAGAACACCACTTCCATTAAGGCTCTGTTTCCCTAGTAACCAAATTTGGTAAAGGGGAAATGCTGCCACCTTGTGGCCGTTTCCTGCAAGAACAGCTTTAAACTCAGAGCTAATGGTCACTTAACATTCCCAAGGACTCAGGGCTGTAAAGGACACCTGCCCTAAAAAATTGTGCTGAAGGAGGGAATGGACAAAAAAATTCAAAACAGGCAAATGTTTCAAGAAGAGAGTATGAAGAGTTAAGTTTTACTCACGCTCTTTTAAAAAAAAGGAAAATGGATAAAAGCTCAACCTCAGGGAGTGTTAGACCCATGCAATCTAATCTACAAAAAGTTTCAACTTACACCAGTCGACTTACCATCAGCCAAAAGTCTACGAACAATAAATGTTGAAGGGGTTTTTGAGAACTGTGTACACTCTACCTGCTGGTGAGACGTGAAGGGGTAACAGCCAATAATGAGAACAGAAAGGAGCTGTGTTTAAAAGTAAAACTGCAGGTACCATTGAATACAGCAGGCGCACCATTGGACCTCTCACCTGAGAAGACAAGAATCGAGAAGACACAGGCCGCAAAAGCTGCAGTGCAGCCTTATTCACAATAGCCAAGACAGTGGAGCAATCGAAATGTCCAACAACAGGTGAATGGATAAAGAAGAAGTGGTCCATGTACACAATGGAATAATAGCCATGGAAACCAATGAACCACTGCTCTCTGAGGCACCACAAATGAGTCTGGAGATAATCACGAAACATGAGGTAAGTCGGAAAGCAAAAGACCTATATTCTATGATATCCCTTATAGGCGTTATCTAATAACTGACACAAAGGAACATATTTCCACAGAGAAAGACACTCACAGACTTAGAAAACAAACTATGCGCATCTAAAAGGAAAGGTGGGGGGAATGGATAAATTAAGATTAGTGTTACTATATGTATACAAACACATATTATATACATATCTCAAAAAGACCAACCATATAGCAAGGGAGGTCTGCGGAACCCTCAGTAACATTTTACATGGGAAGAGGATCTGTACTTGAATAGACATATATAATGTACAAACGAACCAGACTGTGTACACCTAGGACAAACAATATTCTAAGCTTTACCCCAATTAAAAAAAATTTTAAAACCAAGAAGAAATAATGAGACATAAACTTATGGGGCTTTCTCCATGCACATTCCAATGTAATTTACAAACTAGGAACACGACTTCCAGAAAGGCTCTGCTGCCCTAGTAGCCAGATATGGGAATGGAGATATGCTGCCTGCTTGAGGCCACTTCCCACAACAGCAGCTTTAAACCCATTGCTAAAGGTCACTAAATATTCACCAAACTTGCAGTTCGGTAAAAGACACCTGCTTTCTAAAAAAATTCTGGGGTGCAAAATCGACCAAAAATTTCAAAAGAGGGCAACCTTCCAAGAACACAATTTCAAGAGTTATATTGTACTCCCAATTGTTTCCTTTTTTTTAACAGAAAAGAAAACGGTGGAGAAAAATGATGAGTTTTACGAATTTTCAAAGACATGCAAACCCAAATTACAAAAACCTATCAGCTCACAGCAGCCAGAAGGGCCATTAGCATAAATGCTGCAAACAATAAATGCTGAAGCGATTGTGGAGAAATGCGTACCCTCGATTCTAAGGGGGACGTGGTAAGAGCCACTAATGAAAACACAAAGAAGGTGCTTTGAAAAGGGTAACACGGTGCTACCAGTCAATCAATCACACCCACTGCTGGGCCTATCACCTGAGAAAATGAGAATCGAAAAGTCACAGGCTGGCAATTCTGCACTCCAACAATATTTACCATAGCCAACACTTGGAAGCAAAGAAAATGTCCATCAACCGAGGAATGCACAAAGTAGAAGTGGTCCACGTACACAGTGGAAAATTACTCCAATAAAAAATAAAAATTAAATTTAAAAATCCAACAAAAGTAAGGAGACATCAGCTTGTGTGGGTTTGTCCGGGCACACTCCACTCTAATTTATAACCGAGAAACACCACAGGCCGCAAGGCTTTTCCCTAGTTACCAGGGTGGGGGACATAGAAAGGCTGCCGCCCTCTGGCAGTTACCTGCAAAAGCAGCTTTAAAGCCTGTGCTAATGGTCACTTCATAGGAACAAGTACTGCAGAACTGTAAATGAAACAGGCCCTCAAAATGTCTTGAGGGAGGTAAAGGCCAAAACATTTCAAAATGTGACACATACTTAAAGAGAACACTTTGAAGAACTAAGGGGTAACCACAGCTTGAAACATAGAAAAGGACATGCCTTAAAGCTCAATTTCAACAGATTATGTGGCACATTCGAATTCAACCACAGAGAGGTATCAGCTCACACTTGTCAGAATAACCATCAGCAAGAAAACTACAAACAATAAATGCTGAAGGTGTTGTGGAGAAATGCATACCCTCAACTTCAAAGGGGACGTAACTTGGAAAGGGCCACGAATGAGAACAGAATGGAGGTGCCTTAAAAAGGTAAACATTGAGCTACCATATGATCCAGCAGGCCCACTCCTCGACGTATAACCTAAGAAGAGAGAATTGGAAAGACACAGGCAGGCAAACCTGCATGGCACAGTATTACAATAGCCAAGATATGGAAGTAACCAAAAAGTCCACCAACAGATGGGTGGACAAGGAAGAACTCCTCCATGTAGAGATGGAATATTCGCTAGTGAAAAAATGAAACAATGCCATTTGTAGCACCACAGATGAGTCTAGACGTAATCACGCCACGTGTAGTAAGTGAGAAAGCAAAAGACACATATCCTATCATATCACTTTTAAGAGTTACTTAAAAATTGATACCAATGAAGATATTTCCACAGAGAAAGGCAATCACAGATTCATTAAAAACTTATGGTTCACCACATAGAAAGGGATGAGGATTGGATACATTACCATGTTGGGGTTAACAGAGATATACAAACCATGTGAAATATATGACCACCAAAGACGTACGGAAGACCAGGGGAAGACTACTCAACATTGTGTCATAACCTACATGCGAAAAGGATGCGAGGAAGTATAGATACATGTATATGTGTGAAAGAACCACATCTTGCACACCTAGAACAAACAAACCATTGTAATCATATTTGCTGGGATAAACAATAAAAAGTAAATTACAAATATGAACAAGAAGTAATGAGACATAAACTTAAAGGGCTTTTCCCTGGCACATTCCATTCTAATTTACAACCTAGAACACCACTTCCATTAAGGCTCTGTTTCCCTAGTAACCAAATTTGGTAAAGGGCAAATGCTGCCACCTTGTGGCCGTTTCCTGCAAGAACAGCTTTAAACTCACAGCTAATGGTCACTTAACATTCCCAAGGACTCAGGGCTGTAAAGGACACCTGCCCTAAAAAATTGTGCTGAAGGAGGGAATGGACAAAAAAATTCAAAACAGGCAAATGTTTCAAGAAGAGAGTATGAAGAGTTAAGTTTTACTCACGCTCTTTTAAAAAAAAGGAAAATGGATAAAAGCTCAACCTCAGGGAGTGTTAGACCCATGCAATCTAATCTACAAAAAGTTTCAACTTACACCAGTCGACTTACCATCAGCCAAAAGTCTACGAACAATAAATGTTGAAGGGGTTTTTGAGAACTGTGTACACTCTACCTGCTGGTGAGACGTGAAGGGGTAACAGCCAATAATGAGAACAGAAAGGAGCTGTGTTTAAAAGTAAAACTGCAGGTACCATTGAATACAGCAGGCGCACCATTGGACCTCTCACCTGAGAAGACAAGAATCGAGAAGACACAGGCCGCAAAAGCTGCAGTGCAGCCTTATTCACAATAGCCAAGACAGTGGAGCAATCGAAATGTCCAACAACAGGTGAATGGATAAAGAAGAAGTGGTCCATGTACACAATGGAATAATAGCCATGGAAACCAATGAACCACTGCTCTCTGAGGCACCACAAATGAGTCTGGAGATAATCACGAAACATGAGGTAAGTCGGAAAGCAAAAGACCTATATTCTATGATATCCCTTATAGGCGTTATCTAATAACTGACACAAAGGAACATATTTCCACAGAGAAAGACACTCACAGACTTAGAAAACAAACTATGCGCATCTAAAAGGAAAGGTGGGGGGAATGGATAAATTAAGATTAGTGTTACTATATGTATACAAACACATATTATATACATATCTCAAAAAGACCAACCATATAGCAAGGGAGGTCTGCGGAACCCTCAGTAACATTTTACATGGGAAGAGGATCTGTACTTGAATAGACATATATAATGTACAAACGAACCAGATTGTGTACACCTAGGACAAACAATATTCTAAGCTTTACCCCAATTAAAAAAAATTTTAAAACCAAGAAGAAATAATGAGACATAAACTTATGGGGCTTTCTCCATGCACATTCCAATGTAATTTACAAACTAGGAACACGACTTCCAGAAAGGCTCTGCTGCCCTAGTAGCCAGATATGGGAATGGAGATATGCTGCCTGCTTGAGGCCACTTCCCACAACAGCAGCTTTAAACCCATTGCTAAAGGTCACTAAATATTCACCAAACTTGCAGTTCGGTAAAAGACACCTGCTTTCTAAAAAAATTCTGGGGTGCAAAATCGACCAAAAATTTCAAAAGAGGGCAACCTTCCAAGAACACAATTTCAAGAGTTATATTGTACTCCCAATTGTTTCCTTTTTTTTAACAGAAAAGAAAACGGTGGAGAAAAATGATGAGTTTTACGAATTTTCAAAGACATGCAAACCCAAATTACAAAAACCTATCAGCTCACAGCAGCCAGAAGGGCCATTAGCATAAATGCTGCAAACAATAAATGCTGAAGCGATTGTGGAGAAATGCGTACCCTCGATTCTAAGGGGGACGTGGTAAGAGCCACTAATGAAAACACAAAGAAGGTGCTTTGAAAAGGGTAACACGGTGCTACCAGTCAATCAATCACACCCACTGCTGGGCCTATCACCTGAGAAAATGAGAATCGAAAAGTCACAGGCTGGCAATTCTGCACTCCAACAATATTTACCATAGCCAACACTTGGAAGCAAAGAAAATGTCCATCAACCGAGGAATGCACAAAGTAGAAGTGGTCCACGTACACAGTGGAAAATTACTCCAATAAAAAATAAAAATTAAATTTAAAAATCCAACAAAAGTAAGGAGACATCAGCTTGTGTGGGTTTGTCCGGGCACACTCCACTCTAATTTATAACCGAGAAACACCACAGGCCGCAAGGCTTTTCCCTAGTTACCAGGGTGGGGGACATAGAAAGGCTGCCGCCCTCTGGCAGTTACCTGCAAAAGCAGCTTTAAAGCCTGTGCTAATGGTCACTTCATAGGAACAAGTACTGCAGAACTGTAAATGAAACAGGCCCTCAAAATGTCTTGAGGGAGGTAAAGGCCAAAACATTTCAAAATGTGACACATACTTAAAGAGAACACTTTGAAGAACTAAGGGGTAACCACAGCTTGAAACATAGAAAAGGACATGCCTTAAAGCTCAATTTCAACAGATTATGTGGCACATTCGAATTCAACCACAGAGAGGTATCAGCTCACACTTGTCAGAATAACCATCAGCAAGAAAACTACAAACAATAAATGCTGAAGGTGTTGTGGAGAAATGCATACCCTCAACTTCAAAGGGGACGTAACTTGGAAAGGGCCACGAATGAGAACAGAATGGAGGTGCCTTAAAAAGGTAAACATTGAGCTACCATATGATCCAGCAGGCCCACTCCTCGACGTATAACCTAAGAAGAGAGAATTGGAAAGACACAGGCAGGCAAACCTGCATGGCACAGTATTACAATAGCCAAGATATGGAAGTAACCAAAAAGTCCACCAACAGATGGGTGGACAAGGAAGAACTCCTCCATGTAGAGATGGAATATTCGCTAGTGAAAAAATGAAACAATGCCATTTGTAGCACCACAGATGAGTCTAGACGTAATCACGCCACGTGTAGTAAGTGAGAAAGCAAAAGACACATATCCTATCATATCACTTTTAAGAGTTACTTAAAAATTGATACCAATGAAGATATTTCCACAGAGAAAGGCAATCACAGATTCATTAAAAACTTATGGTTCACCACATAGAAAGGGATGAGGATTGGATACATTACCATGTTGGGGTTAACAGAGATATACAAACCATGTGAAATATATGACCACCAAAGACGTACGGAAGACCAGGGGAAGACTACTCAACATTGTGTCATAACCTACATGCGAAAAGGATGCGAGGAAGTATAGATACATGTATATGTGTGAAAGAACCACATCTTGCACACCTAGAACAAACAAACCATTGTAATCATATTTGCTGGGATAAACAATAAAAAGTAAATTACAAATATGAACAAGAAGTAATGAGACATAAACTTAAAGGGCTTTTCCCTGGCACATTCCATTCTAATTTACAACCTAGAACACCACTTCCATTAAGGCTCTGTTTCCCTAGTAACCAAATTTGGTAAAGGGCAAATGCTGCCACCTTGTGGCCGTTTCCTGCAAGAACAGCTTTAAACTCACAGCTAATGGTCACTTAACATTCCCAAGGACTCAGGGCTGTAAAGGACACCTGCCCTAAAAAATTGTGCTGAAGGAGGGAATGGACAAAAAAATTCAAAACAGGCAAATGTTTCAAGAAGAGAGTATGAAGAGTTAAGTTTTACTCACGCTCTTTTAAAAAAAAGGAAAATGGATAAAAGCTCAACCTCAGGGAGTGTTAGACCCATGCAATCTAATCTACAAAAAGTTTCAACTTACACCAGTCGACTTACCATCAGCCAAAAGTCTACGAACAATAAATGTTGAAGGGGTTTTTGAGAACTGTGTACACTCTACCTGCTGGTGAGACGTGAAGGGGTAACAGCCAATAATGAGAACAGAAAGGAGCTGTGTTTAAAAGTAAAACTGCAGGTACCATTGAATACAGCAGGCGCACCATTGGACCTCTCACCTGAGAAGACAAGAATCGAGAAGACACAGGCCGCAAAAGCTGCAGTGCAGCCTTATTCACAATAGCCAAGACAGTGGAGCAATCGAAATGTCCAACAACAGGTGAATGGATAAAGAAGAAGTGGTCCATGTACACAATGGAATAATAGCCATGGAAACCAATGAACCACTGCTCTCTGAGGCACCACAAATGAGTCTGGAGATAATCACGAAACATGAGGTAAGTCGGAAAGCAAAAGACCTATATTCTATGATATCCCTTATAGGCGTTATCTAATAACTGACACAAAGGAACATATTTCCACAGAGAAAGACACTCACAGACTTAGAAAACAAACTATGCGCATCTAAAAGGAAAGGTGGGGGGAATGGATAAATTAAGATTAGTGTTACTATATGTATACAAACACATATTATATACATATCTCAAAAAGACCAACCATATAGCAAGGGAGGTCTGCGGAACCCTCAGTAACATTTTACATGGGAAGAGGATCTGTACTTGAATAGACATATATAATGTACAAACGAACCAGATTGTGTACACCTAGGACAAACAATATTCTAAGCTTTACCCCAATTAAAAAAAATTTTTAAACCAAGAAGAAATAATGAGACATAAACTTATGGGGCTTTCTCCATGCACATTCCAATGTAATTTACAAACTAGGAACACGACTTCCAGAAAGGCTCTGCTGCCCTAGTAGCCAGATATGGGAATGGAGATATGCTGCCTGCTTGAGGCCACTTCCCACAACAGCAGCTTTAAACCCATTGCTAAAGGTCACTAAATATTCACCAAACTTGCAGTTCGGTAAAAGACACCTGCTTTCTAAAAAAATTCTGGGGTGCAAAATCGACCAAAAATTTCAAAAGAGGTCAACCTTCCAAGAACACACTTTCAAGAGTTATATTGTACTCCCAATTGTTTCCTTTTTTTTAACAGAAAAGAAAACGGTGGAGAAAAATGATGAGTTTTACGAATTTTCAAAGACATGCAAACCCAAATTACAAAAACCTATCAGCTCACAGCAGCCAGAAGGGCCATTAGCATAAATGCTGCAAACAATAAATGCTGAAGCGATTGTGGAGAAATGCGTACCCTCGATTCTAAGGGGGACGTGGTAAGAGCCACTAATGAAAACACAAAGAAGGTGCTTTGAAAAGGGTAACACGGTGCTACCAGTCAATCAATCACACCCACTGCTGGGCCTATCACCTGAGAAAATGAGAATCGAAAAGTCACAGGCTGGCAATTCTGCACTCCAACAATATTTACCATAGCCAACACTTGGAAGCAAAGAAAATGTCCATCAACCGAGGAATGCACAAAGTAGAAGTGGTCCACGTACACAGTGGAAAATTACTCCAATAAAAAATAAAAATTAAATTTAAAAATCCAACAAAAGTAAGGAGACATCAGCTTGTGTGGGTTTGTCCGGGCACACTCCACTCTAATTTATAACCGAGAAACACCACAGGCCGCAAGGCTTTTCCCTAGTTACCAGGGTGGGGGACATAGAAAGGCTGCCGCCCTCTGGCAGTTACCTGCAAAAGCAGCTTTAAAGCCTGTGCTAATGGTCACTTCATAGGAACAAGTACTGCAGAACTGTAAATGAAACAGGCCCTCAAAATGTCTTGAGGGAGGTAAAGGCCAAAACATTTCAAAATGTGACACATACTTAAAGAGAACACTTTGAAGAACTAAGGGGTAACCACAGCTTGAAACATAGAAAAGGACATGCCTTAAAGCTCAATTTCAACAGATTATGTGGCACATTCGAATTCAACCACAGAGAGGTATCAGCTCACACTTGTCAGAATAACCATCAGCAAGAAAACTACAAACAATAAATGCTGAAGGTGTTGTGGAGAAATGCATACCCTCAACTTCAAAGGGGACGTAACTTGGAAAGGGCCACGAATGAGAACAGAATGGAGGTGCCTTAAAAAGGTAAACATTGAGCTACCATATGATCCAGCAGGCCCACTCCTCGACGTATAACCTAAGAAGAGAGAATTGGAAAGACACAGGCAGGCAAACCTGCATGGCACAGTATTACAATAGCCAAGATATGGAAGTAACCAAAAAGTCCACCAACAGATGGGTGGACAAGGAAGAACTCCTCCATGTAGAGATGGAATATTCGCTAGTGAAAAAATGAAACAATGCCATTTGTAGCACCACAGATGAGTCTAGACGTAATCACGCCACGTGTAGTAAGTGAGAAAGCAAAAGACACATATCCTATCATATCACTTTTAAGAGTTACTTAAAAATTGATACCAATGAAGATATTTCCACAGAGAAAGGCAATCACAGATTCATTAAAAACTTATGGTTCACCACATAGAAAGGGATGAGGATTGGATACATTACCATGTTGGGGTTAACAGAGATATACAAACCATGTGAAATATATGACCACCAAAGACGTACGGAAGACCAGGGGAAGACTACTCAACATTGTGTCATAACCTACATGCGAAAAGGATGCGAGGAAGTATAGATACATGTATATGTGTGAAAGAACCACATCTTGCACACCTAGAACAAACAAACCATTGTAATCATATTTGCTGGGATAAACAATAAAAAGTAAATTACAAATATGAACAAGAAGTAATGAGACATAAACTTAAAGGGCTTTTCCCTGGCACATTCCATTCTAATTTACAACCTAGAACACCACTTCCATTAAGGCTCTGTTTCCCTAGTAACCAAATTTGGTAAAGGGCAAATGCTGCCACCTTGTGGCCGTTTCCTGCAAGAACAGCTTTAAACTCAGAGCTAATGGTCACTTAACATTCCCAAGGACTCAGGGCTGTAAAGGACACCTGCCCTAAAAAATTGTGCTGAAGGAGGGAATGGACAAAAAAATTCAAAACAGGCAAATGTTTCAAGAAGAGAGTATGAAGAGTTAAGTTTTACTCACGCTCTTTTAAAAAAAAGGAAAATGGATAAAAGCTCAACCTCAGGGAGTGTTAGACCCATGCAATCTAATCTACAAAAAGTTTCAACTTACACCAGTCGACTTACCATCAGCCAAAAGTCTACGAACAATAAATGTTGAAGGGGTTTTTGAGAACTGTGTACACTCTACCTGCTGGTGAGACGTGAAGGGGTAACAGCCAATAATGAGAACAGAAAGGAGCTGTGTTTAAAAGTAAAACTGCAGGTACCATTGAATACAGCAGGCGCACCATTGGACCTCTCACCTGAGAAGACAAGAATCGAGAAGACACAGGCCGCAAAAGCTGCAGTGCAGCCTTATTCACAATAGCCAAGACAGTGGAGCAATCGAAATGTCCAACAACAGGTGAATGGATAAAGAAGAAGTGGTCCATGTACACAATGGAATAATAGCCATGGAAACCAATGAACCACTGCTCTCTGAGGCACCACAAATGAGTCTGGAGATAATCACGAAACATGAGGTAAGTCGGAAAGCAAAAGACCTATATTCTATGATATCCCTTATAGGCGTTATCTAATAACTGACACAAAGGAACATATTTCCACAGAGAAAGACACTCACAGACTTAGAAAACAAACTATGCGCATCTAAAAGGAAAGGTGGGGGGAATGGATAAATTAAGATTAGTGTTACTATATGTATACAAACACATATTATATACATATCTCAAAAAGACCAACCATATAGCAAGGGAGGTCTGCGGAACCCTCAGTAACATTTTACATGGGAAGAGGATCTGTACTTGAATAGACATATATAATGTACAAACGAACCAGATTGTGTACACCTAGGACAAACAATATTCTAAGCTTTACCCCAATTAAAAAAAATTTTAAAACCAAGAAGAAATAATGAGACATAAACTTATGGGGCTTTCTCCATGCACATTCCAATGTAATTTACAAACTAGGAACACGACTTCCAGAAAGGCTCTGCTGCCCTAGTAGCCAGATATGGGAATGGAGATATGCTGCCTGCTTGAGGCCACTTCCCACAACAGCAGCTTTAAACCCATTGCTAAAGGTCACTAAATATTCACCAAACTTGCAGTTCGGTAAAAGACACCTGCTTTCTAAAAAAATTCTGGGGTGCAAAATCGACCAAAAATTTCAAAAGAGGTCAACCTTCCAAGAACACACTTTCAAGAGTTATATTGTACTCCCAATTGTTTCCTTTTTTTTAACAGAAAAGAAAACGGTGGAGAAAAATGATGAGTTTTACGAATTTTCAAAGACATGCAAACCCAAATTACAAAAACCTATCAGCTCACAGCAGCCAGAAGGGCCATTAGCATAAATGCTGCAAACAATAAATGCTGAAGCGATTGTGGAGAAATGCGTACCCTCGATTCTAAGGGGGACGTGGTAAGAGCCACTAATGAAAACACAAAGAAGGTGCTTTGAAAAGGGTAACACGGTGCTACCAGTCAATCAATCACACCCACTGCTGGGCCTATCACCTGAGAAAATGAGAATCGAAAAGTCACAGGCTGGCAATTCTGCACTCCAACAATATTTACCATAGCCAACACTTGGAAGCAAAGAAAATGTCCATCAACCGAGGAATGCACAAAGTAGAAGTGGTCCACGTACACAGTGGAAAATTACTCCAATAAAAAATAAAAATTAAATTTAAAAATCCAACAAAAGTAAGGAGACATCAGCTTGTGTGGGTTTGTCCGGGCACACTCCACTCTAATTTATAACCGAGAAACACCACAGGCCGCAAGGCTTTTCCCTAGTTACCAGGGTGGGGGACATAGAAAGGCTGCCGCCCTCTGGCAGTTACCTGCAAAAGCAGCTTTAAAGCCTGTGCTAATGGTCACTTCATAGGAACAAGTACTGCAGAACTGTAAATGAAACAGGCCCTCAAAATGTCTTGAGGGAGGTAAAGGCCAAAACATTTCAAAATGTGACACATACTTAAAGAGAACACTTTGAAGAACTAAGGGGTAACCACAGCTTGAAACATAGAAAAGGACATGCCTTAAAGCTCAATTTCAACAGATTATGTGGCACATTCGAATTCAACCACAGAGAGGTATCAGCTCACACTTGTCAGAATAACCATCAGCAAGAAAACTACAAACAATAAATGCTGAAGGTGTTGTGGAGAAATGCATACCCTCAACTTCAAAGGGGACGTAACTTGGAAAGGGCCACGAATGAGAACAGAATGGAGGTGCCTTAAAAAGGTAAACATTGAGCTACCATATGATCCAGCAGGCCCACTCCTCGACGTATAACCTAAGAAGAGAGAATTGGAAAGACACAGGCAGGCAAACCTGCATGGCACAGTATTACAATAGCCAAGATATGGAAGTAACCAAAAAGTCCACCAACAGATGGGTGGACAAGGAAGAACTCCTCCATGTAGAGATGGAATATTCGCTAGTGAAAAAATGAAACAATGCCATTTGTAGCACCACAGATGAGTCTAGACGTAATCACGCCACGTGTAGTAAGTGAGAAAGCAAAAGACACATATCCTATCATATCACTTTTAAGAGTTACTTAAAAATTGATACCAATGAAGATATTTCCACAGAGAAAGGCAATCACAGATTCATTAAAAACTTATGGTTCACCACATAGAAAGGGATGAGGATTGGATACATTACCATGTTGGGGTTAACAGAGATATACAAACCATGTGAAATATATGACCACCAAAGACGTACGGAAGACCAGGGGAAGACTACTCAACATTGTGTCATAACCTACATGCGAAAAGGATGCGAGGAAGTATAGATACATGTATATGTGTGAAAGAACCACATCTTGCACACCTAGAACAAACAAACCATTGTAATCATATTTGCTGGGATAAACAATAAAAAGTAAATTACAAATATGAACAAGAAGTAATGAGACATAAACTTAAAGGGCTTTTCCCTGGCACATTCCATTCTAATTTACAACCTAGAACACCACTTCCATTAAGGCTCTGTTTCCCTAGTAACCAAATTTGGTAAAGGGCAAATGCTGCCACCTTGTGGCCGTTTCCTGCAAGAACAGCTTTAAACTCAGAGCTAATGGTCACTTAACATTCCCAAGGACTCAGGGCTGTAAAGGACACCTGCCCTAAAAAATTGTGCTGAAGGAGGGAATGGACAAAAAAATTCAAAACAGGCAAATGTTTCAAGAAGAGAGTATGAAGAGTTAAGTTTTACTCACGCTCTTTTAAAAAAAAGGAAAATGGATAAAAGCTCAACCTCAGGGAGTGTTAGACCCATGCAATCTAATCTACAAAAAGTTTCAACTTACACCAGTCGACTTACCATCAGCCAAAAGTCTACGAACAATAAATGTTGAAGGGGTTTTTGAGAACTGTGTACACTCTACCTGCTGGTGAGACGTGAAGGGGTAACAGCCAATAATGAGAACAGAAAGGAGCTGTGTTTAAAAGTAAAACTGCAGGTACCATTGAATACAGCAGGCGCACCATTGGACCTCTCACCTGAGAAGACAAGAATCGAGAAGACACAGGCCGCAAAAGCTGCAGTGCAGCCTTATTCACAATAGCCAAGACAGTGGAGCAATCGAAATGTCCAACAACAGGTGAATGGATAAAGAAGAAGTGGTCCATGTACACAATGGAATAATAGCCATGGAAACCAATGAACCACTGCTCTCTGAGGCACCACAAATGAGTCTGGAGATAATCACGAAACATGAGGTAAGTCGGAAAGCAAAAGACCTATATTCTATGATATCCCTTATAGGCGTTATCTAATAACTGACACAAAGGAACATATTTCCACAGAGAAAGACACTCACAGACTTAGAAAACAAACTATGCGCATCTAAAAGGAAAGGTGGGGGGAATGGATAAATTAAGATTAGTGTTACTATATGTATACAAACACATATTATATACATATCTCAAAAAGACCAACCATATAGCAAGGGAGGTCTGCGGAACCCTCAGTAACATTTTACATGGGAAGAGGATCTGTACTTGAATAGACATATATAATGTACAAACGAACCAGATTGTGTACACCTAGGACAAACAATATTCTAAGCTTTACCCCAATTAAAAAAAATTTTAAAACCAAGAAGAAATAATGAGACATAAACTTATGGGGCTTTCTCCATGCACATTCCAATGTAATTTACAAACTAGGAACACGACTTCCAGAAAGGCTCTGCTGCCCTAGTAGCCAGATATGGGAATGGAGATATGCTGCCTGCTTGAGGCCACTTCCCACAACAGCAGCTTTAAACCCATTGCTAAAGGTCACTAAATATTCACCAAACTTGCAGTTCGGTAAAAGACACCTGCTTTCTAAAAAAATTCTGGGGTGCAAAATCGACCAAAAATTTCAAAAGAGGTCAACCTTCCAAGAACACACTTTCAAGAGTTATATTGTACTCCCAATTGTTTCCTTTTTTTTAACAGAAAAGAAAACGGTGGAGAAAAATGATGAGTTTTACGAATTTTCAAAGACATGCAAACCCAAATTACAAAAACCTATCAGCTCACAGCAGCCAGAAGGGCCATTAGCATAAATGCTGCAAACAATAAATGCTGAAGCGATTGTGGAGAAATGCGTACCCTCGATTCTAAGGGGGACGTGGTAAGAGCCACTAATGAAAACACAAAGAAGGTGCTTTGAAAAGGGTAACACGGTGCTACCAGTCAATCAATCACACCCACTGCTGGGCCTATCACCTGAGAAAATGAGAATCGAAAAGTCACAGGCTGGCAATTCTGCACTCCAACAATATTTACCATAGCCAACACTTGGAAGCAAAGAAAATGTCCATCAACCGAGGAATGCACAAAGTAGAAGTGGTCCACGTACACAGTGGAAAATTACTCCAATAAAAAATAAAAATTAAATTTAAAAATCCAACAAAAGTAAGGAGACATCAGCTTGTGTGGGTTTGTCCGGGCACACTCCACTCTAATTTATAACCGAGAAACACCACAGGCCGCAAGGCTTTTCCCTAGTTACCAGGGTGGGGGACATAGAAAGGCTGCCGCCCTCTGGCAGTTACCTGCAAAAGCAGCTTTAAAGCCTGTGCTAATGGTCACTTCATAGGAACAAGTACTGCAGAACTGTAAATGAAACAGGCCCTCAAAATGTCTTGAGGGAGGTAAAGGCCAAAACATTTCAAAATGTGACACATACTTAAAGAGAACACTTTGAAGAACTAAGGGGTAACCACAGCTTGAAACATAGAAAAGGACATGCCTTAAAGCTCAATTTCAACAGATTATGTGGCACATTCGAATTCAACCACAGAGAGGTATCAGCTCACACTTGTCAGAATAACCATCAGCAAGAAAACTACAAACAATAAATGCTGAAGGTGTTGTGGAGAAATGCATACCCTCAACTTCAAAGGGGACGTAACTTGGAAAGGGCCACGAATGAGAACAGAATGGAGGTGCCTTAAAAAGGTAAACATTGAGCTACCATATGATCCAGCAGGCCCACTCCTCGACGTATAACCTAAGAAGAGAGAATTGGAAAGACACAGGCAGGCAAACCTGCATGGCACAGTATTACAATAGCCAAGATATGGAAGTAACCAAAAAGTCCACCAACAGATGGGTGGACAAGGAAGAACTCCTCCATGTAGAGATGGAATATTCGCTAGTGAAAAAATGAAACAATGCCATTTGTAGCACCACAGATGAGTCTAGACGTAATCACGCCACGTGTAGTAAGTGAGAAAGCAAAAGACACATATCCTATCATATCACTTTTAAGAGTTACTTAAAAATTGATACCAATGAAGATATTTCCACAGAGAAAGGCAATCACAGATTCATTAAAAACTTATGGTTCACCACATAGAAAGGGATGAGGATTGGATACATTACCATGTTGGGGTTAACAGAGATATACAAACCATGTGAAATATATGACCACCAAAGACGTACGGAAGACCAGGGGAAGACTACTCAACATTGTGTCATAACCTACATGCGAAAAGGATGCGAGGAAGTATAGATACATGTATATGTGTGAAAGAACCACATCTTGCACACCTAGAACAAACAAACCATTGTAATCATATTTGCTGGGATAAACAATAAAAAGTAAATTACAAATATGAACAAGAAGTAATGAGACATAAACTTAAAGGGCTTTTCCCTGGCACATTCCATTCTAATTTACAACCTAGAACACCACTTCCATTAAGGCTCTGTTTCCCTAGTAACCAAATTTGGTAAAGGGCAAATGCTGCCACCTTGTGGCCGTTTCCTGCAAGAACAGCTTTAAACTCAGAGCTAATGGTCACTTAACATTCCCAAGGACTCAGGGCTGTAAAGGACACCTGCCCTAAAAAATTGTGCTGAAGGAGGGAATGGACAAAAAAATTCAAAACAGGCAAATGTTTCAAGAAGAGAGTATGAAGAGTTAAGTTTTACTCACGCTCTTTTAAAAAAAAGGAAAATGGATAAAAGCTCAACCTCAGGGAGTGTTAGACCCATGCAATCTAATCTACAAAAAGTTTCAACTTACACCAGTCGACTTACCATCAGCCAAAAGTCTACGAACAATAAATGTTGAAGGGGTTTTTGAGAACTGTGTACACTCTACCTGCTGGTGAGACGTGAAGGGGTAACAGCCAATAATGAGAACAGAAAGGAGCTGTGTTTAAAAGTAAAACTGCAGGTACCATTGAATACAGCAGGCGCACCATTGGACCTCTCACCTGAGAAGACAAGAATCGAGAAGACACAGGCCGCAAAAGCTGCAGTGCAGCCTTATTCACAATAGCCAAGACAGTGGAGCAATCGAAATGTCCAACAACAGGTGAATGGATAAAGAAGAAGTGGTCCATGTACACAATGGAATAATAGCCATGGAAACCAATGAACCACTGCTCTCTGAGGCACCACAAATGAGTCTGGAGATAATCACGAAACATGAGGTAAGTCGGAAAGCAAAAGACCTATATTCTATGATATCCCTTATAGGCGTTATCTAATAACTGACACAAAGGAACATATTTCCACAGAGAAAGACACTCACAGACTTAGAAAACAAACTATGCGCATCTAAAAGGAAAGGTGGGGGGAATGGATAAATTAAGATTAGTGTTACTATATGTATACAAACACATATTATATACATATCTCAAAAAGACCAACCATATAGCAAGGGAGGTCTGCGGAACCCTCAGTAACATTTTACATGGGAAGAGGATCTGTACTTGAATAGACATATATAATGTACAAACGAACCAGATTGTGTACACCTAGGACAAACAATATTCTAAGCTTTACCCCAATTAAAAAAAATTTTAAAACCAAGAAGAAATAATGAGACATAAACTTATGGGGCTTTCTCCATGCACATTCCAATGTAATTTACAAACTAGGAACACGACTTCCAGAAAGGCTCTGCTGCCCTAGTAGCCAGATATGGGAATGGAGATATGCTGCCTGCTTGAGGCCACTTCCCACAACAGCAGCTTTAAACCCATTGCTAAAGGTCACTAAATATTCACCAAACTTGCAGTTCGGTAAAAGACACCTGCTTTCTAAAAAAATTCTGGGGTGCAAAATCGACCAAAAATTTCAAAAGAGGTCAACCTTCCAAGAACACACTTTCAAGAGTTATATTGTACTCCCAATTGTTTCCTTTTTTTTAACAGAAAAGAAAACGGTGGAGAAAAATGATGAGTTTTACGAATTTTCAAAGACATGCAAACCCAAATTACAAAAACCTATCAGCTCACAGCAGCCAGAAGGGCCATTAGCATAAATGCTGCAAACAATAAATGCTGAAGCGATTGTGGAGAAATGCGTACCCTCGATTCTAAGGGGGACGTGGTAAGAGCCACTAATGAAAACACAAAGAAGGTGCTTTGAAAAGGGTAACACGGTGCTACCAGTCAATCAATCACACCCACTGCTGGGCCTATCACCTGAGAAAATGAGAATCGAAAAGTCACAGGCTGGCAATTCTGCACTCCAACAATATTTACCATAGCCAACACTTGGAAGCAAAGAAAATGTCCATCAACCGAGGAATGCACAAAGTAGAAGTGGTCCACGTACACAGTGGAAAATTACTCCAATAAAAAATAAAAATTAAATTTAAAAATCCAACAAAAGTAAGGAGACATCAGCTTGTGTGGGTTTGTCCGGGCACACTCCACTCTAATTTATAACCGAGAAACACCACAGGCCGCAAGGCTTTTCCCTAGTTACCAGGGTGGGGGACATAGAAAGGCTGCCGCCCTCTGGCAGTTACCTGCAAAAGCAGCTTTAAAGCCTGTGCTAATGGTCACTTCATAGGAACAAGTACTGCAGAACTGTAAATGAAACAGGCCCTCAAAATGTCTTGAGGGAGGTAAAGGCCAAAACATTTCAAAATGTGACACATACTTAAAGAGAACACTTTGAAGAACTAAGGGGTAACCACAGCTTGAAACATAGAAAAGGACATGCCTTAAAGCTCAATTTCAACAGATTATGTGGCACATTCGAATTCAACCACAGAGAGGTATCAGCTCACACTTGTCAGAATAACCATCAGCAAGAAAACTACAAACAATAAATGCTGAAGGTGTTGTGGAGAAATGCATACCCTCAACTTCAAAGGGGACGTAACTTGGAAAGGGCCACGAATGAGAACAGAATGGAGGTGCCTTAAAAAGGTAAACATTGAGCTACCATATGATCCAGCAGGCCCACTCCTCGACGTATAACCTAAGAAGAGAGAATTGGAAAGACACAGGCAGGCAAACCTGCATGGCACAGTATTACAATAGCCAAGATATGGAAGTAACCAAAAAGTCCACCAACAGATGGGTGGACAAGGAAGAACTCCTCCATGTAGAGATGGAATATTCGCTAGTGAAAAAATGAAACAATGCCATTTGTAGCACCACAGATGAGTCTAGACGTAATCACGCCACGTGTAGTAAGTGAGAAAGCAAAAGACACATATCCTATCATATCACTTTTAAGAGTTACTTAAAAATTGATACCAATGAAGATATTTCCACAGAGAAAGGCAATCACAGATTCATTAAAAACTTATGGTTCACCACATAGAAAGGGATGAGGATTGGATACATTACCATGTTGGGGTTAACAGAGATATACAAACCATGTGAAATATATGACCACCAAAGACGTACGGAAGACCAGGGGAAGACTACTCAACATTGTGTCATAACCTACATGCGAAAAGGATGCGAGGAAGTATAGATACATGTATATGTGTGAAAGAACCACATCTTGCACACCTAGAACAAACAAACCATTGTAATCATATTTGCTGGGATAAACAATAAAAAGTAAATTACAAATATGAACAAGAAGTAATGAGACATAAACTTAAAGGGCTTTTCCCTGGCACATTCCATTCTAATTTACAACCTAGAACACCACTTCCATTAAGGCTCTGTTTCCCTAGTAACCAAATTTGGTAAAGGGCAAATGCTGCCACCTTGTGGCCGTTTCCTGCAAGAACAGCTTTAAACTCAGAGCTAATGGTCACTTAACATTCCCAAGGACTCAGGGCTGTAAAGGACACCTGCCCTAAAAAATTGTGCTGAAGGAGGGAATGGACAAAAAAATTCAAAACAGGCAAATGTTTCAAGAAGAGAGTATGAAGAGTTAAGTTTTACTCACGCTCTTTTAAAAAAAAGGAAAATGGATAAAAGCTCAACCTCAGGGAGTGTTAGACCCATGCAATCTAATCTACAAAAAGTTTCAACTTACACCAGTCGACTTACCATCAGCCAAAAGTCTACGAACAATAAATGTTGAAGGGGTTTTTGAGAACTGTGTACACTCTACCTGCTGGTGAGACGTGAAGGGGTAACAGCCAATAATGAGAACAGAAAGGAGCTGTGTTTAAAAGTAAAACTGCAGGTACCATTGAATACAGCAGGCGCACCATTGGACCTCTCACCTGAGAAGACAAGAATCGAGAAGACACAGGCCGCAAAAGCTGCAGTGCAGCCTTATTCACAATAGCCAAGACAGTGGAGCAATCGAAATGTCCAACAACAGGTGAATGGATAAAGAAGAAGTGGTCCATGTACACAATGGAATAATAGCCATGGAAACCAATGAACCACTGCTCTCTGAGGCACCACAAATGAGTCTGGAGATAATCACGAAACATGAGGTAAGTCGGAAAGCAAAAGACCTATATTCTATGATATCCCTTATAGGCGTTATCTAATAACTGACACAAAGGAACATATTTCCACAGAGAAAGACACTCACAGACTTAGAAAACAAACTATGCGCATCTAAAAGGAAAGGTGGGGGGAATGGATAAATTAAGATTAGTGTTACTATATGTATACAAACACATATTATATACATATCTCAAAAAGACCAACCATATAGCAAGGGAGGTCTGCGGAACCCTCAGTAACATTTTACATGGGAAGAGGATCTGTACTTGAATAGACATATATAATGTACAAACGAACCAGATTGTGTACACCTAGGACAAACAATATTCTAAGCTTTACCCCAATTAAAAAAAATTTTTAAACCAAGAAGAAATAATGAGACATAAACTTATGGGGCTTTCTCCATGCACATTCCAATGTAATTTACAAACTAGGAACACGACTTCCAGAAAGGCTCTGCTGCCCTAGTAGCCAGATATGGGAATGGAGATATGCTGCCTGCTTGAGGCCACTTCCCACAACAGCAGCTTTAAACCCATTGCTAAAGGTCACTAAATATTCACCAAACTTGCAGTTCGGTAAAAGACACCTGCTTTCTAAAAAAATTCTGGGGTGCAAAATCGACCAAAAATTTCAAAAGAGGGCAACCTTCCAAGAACACACTTTCAAGAGTTATATTGTACTCCCAATTGTTTCCTTTTTTTTAACAGAAAAGAAAACGGTGGAGAAAAATGATGAGTTTTACGAATTTTCAAAGACATGCAAACCCAAATTACAAAAACCTATCAGCTCACAGCAGCCAGAAGGGCCATTAGCATAAATGCTGCAAACAATAAATGCTGAAGCGATTGTGGAGAAATGCGTACCCTCGATTCTAAGGGGGACGTGGTAAGAGCCACTAATGAAAACACAAAGAAGGTGCTTTGAAAAGGGTAACACGGTGCTACCAGTCAATCAATCACACCCACTGCTGGGCCTATCACCTGAGAAAATGAGAATCGAAAAGTCACAGGCTGGCAATTCTGCACTCCAACAATATTTACCATAGCCAACACTTGGAAGCAAAGAAAATGTCCATCAACCGAGGAATGCACAAAGTAGAAGTGGTCCACGTACACAGTGGAAAATTACTCCAATAAAAAATAAAAATTAAATTTAAAAATCCAACAAAAGTAAGGAGACATCAGCTTGTGTGGGTTTGTCCGGGCACACTCCACTCTAATTTATAACCGAGAAACACCACAGGCCGCAAGGCTTTTCCCTAGTTACCAGGGTGGGGGACATAGAAAGGCTGCCGCCCTCTGGCAGTTACCTGCAAAAGCAGCTTTAAAGCCTGTGCTAATGGTCACTTCATAGGAACAAGTACTGCAGAACTGTAAATGAAACAGGCCCTCAAAATGTCTTGAGGGAGGTAAAGGCCAAAACATTTCAAAATGTGACACATACTTAAAGAGAACACTTTGAAGAACTAAGGGGTAACCACAGCTTGAAACATAGAAAAGGACATGCCTTAAAGCTCAATTTCAACAGATTATGTGGCACATTCGAATTCAACCACAGAGAGGTATCAGCTCACACTTGTCAGAATAACCATCAGCAAGAAAACTACAAACAATAAATGCTGAAGGTGTTGTGGAGAAATGCATACCCTCAACTTCAAAGGGGACGTAACTTGGAAAGGGCCACGAATGAGAACAGAATGGAGGTGCCTTAAAAAGGTAAACATTGAGCTACCATATGATCCAGCAGGCCCACTCCTCGACGTATAACCTAAGAAGAGAGAATTGGAAAGACACAGGCAGGCAAACCTGCATGGCACAGTATTACAATAGCCAAGATATGGAAGTAACCAAAAAGTCCACCAACAGATGGGTGGACAAGGAAGAACTCCTCCATGTAGAGATGGAATATTCGCTAGTGAAAAAATGAAACAATGCCATTTGTAGCACCACAGATGAGTCTAGACGTAATCACGCCACGTGTAGTAAGTGAGAAAGCAAAAGACACATATCCTATCATATCACTTTTAAGAGTTACTTAAAAATTGATACCAATGAAGATATTTCCACAGAGAAAGGCAATCACAGATTCATTAAAAACTTATGGTTCACCACATAGAAAGGGATGAGGATTGGATACATTACCATGTTGGGGTTAACAGAGATATACAAACCATGTGAAATATATGACCACCAAAGACGTACGGAAGACCAGGGGAAGACTACTCAACATTGTGTCATAACCTACATGCGAAAAGGATGCGAGGAAGTATAGATACATGTATATGTGTGAAAGAACCACATCTTGCACACCTAGAACAAACAAACCATTGTAATCATATTTGCTGGGATAAACAATAAAAAGTAAATTACAAATATGAACAAGAAGTAATGAGACATAAACTTAAAGGGCTTTTCCCTGGCACATTCCATTCTAATTTACAACCTAGAACACCACTTCCATTAAGGCTCTGTTTCCCTAGTAACCAAATTTGGTAAAGGGCAAATGCTGCCACCTTGTGGCCGTTTCCTGCAAGAACAGCTTTAAACTCAGAGCTAATGGTCACTTAACATTCCCAAGGACTCAGGGCTGTAAAGGACACCTGCCCTAAAAAATTGTGCTGAAGGAGGGAATGGACAAAAAAATTCAAAACAGGCAAATGTTTCAAGAAGAGAGTATGAAGAGTTAAGTTTTACTCACGCTCTTTTAAAAAAAAGGAAAATGGATAAAAGCTCAACCTCAGGGAGTGTTAGACCCATGCAATCTAATCTACAAAAAGTTTCAACTTACACCAGTCGACTTACCATCAGCCAAAAGTCTACGAACAATAAATGTTGAAGGGGTTTTTGAGAACTGTGTACACTCTACCTGCTGGTGAGACGTGAAGGGGTAACAGCCAATAATGAGAACAGAAAGGAGCTGTGTTTAAAAGTAAAACTGCAGGTACCATTGAATACAGCAGGCGCACCATTGGACCTCTCACCTGAGAAGACAAGAATCGAGAAGACACAGGCCGCAAAAGCTGCAGTGCAGCCTTATTCACAATAGCCAAGACAGTGGAGCAATCGAAATGTCCAACAACAGGTGAATGGATAAAGAAGAAGTGGTCCATGTACACAATGGAATAATAGCCATGGAAACCAATGAACCACTGCTCTCTGAGGCACCACAAATGAGTCTGGAGATAATCACGAAACATGAGGTAAGTCGGAAAGCAAAAGACCTATATTCTATGATATCCCTTATAGGCGTTATCTAATAACTGACACAAAGGAACATATTTCCACAGAGAAAGACACTCACAGACTTAGAAAACAAACTATGCGCATCTAAAAGGAAAGGTGGGGGGAATGGATAAATTAAGATTAGTGTTACTATATGTATACAAACACATATTATATACATATCTCAAAAAGACCAACCATATAGCAAGGGAGGTCTGCGGAACCCTCAGTAACATTTTACATGGGAAGAGGATCTGTACTTGAATAGACATATATAATGTACAAACGAACCAGACTGTGTACACCTAGGACAAACAATATTCTAAGCTTTACCCCAATTAAAAAAAATTTTAAAACCAAGAAGAAATAATGAGACATAAACTTATGGGGCTTTCTCCATGCACATTCCAATGTAATTTACAAACTAGGAACACGACTTCCAGAAAGGCTCTGCTGCCCTAGTAGCCAGATATGGGAATGGAGATATGCTGCCTGCTTGAGGCCACTTCCCACAACAGCAGCTTTAAACCCATTGCTAAAGGTCACTAAATATTCACCAAACTTGCAGTTCGGTAAAAGACACCTGCTTTCTAAAAAAATTCTGGGGTGCAAAATCGACCAAAAATTTCAAAAGAGGGCAACCTTCCAAGAACACACTTTCAAGAGTTATATTGTACTCCCAATTGTTTCCTTTTTTTTAACAGAAAAGAAAACGGTGGAGAAAAATGATGAGTTTTACGAATTTTCAAAGACATGCAAACCCAAATTACAAAAACCTATCAGCTCACAGCAGCCAGAAGGGCCATTAGCATAAATGCTGCAAACAATAAATGCTGAAGCGATTGTGGAGAAATGCGTACCCTCGATTCTAAGGGGGACGTGGTAAGAGCCACTAATGAAAACACAAAGAAGGTGCTTTGAAAAGGGTAACACGGTGCTACCAGTCAATCAATCACACCCACTGCTGGGCCTATCACCTGAGAAAATGAGAATCGAAAAGTCACAGGCTGGCAATTCTGCACTCCAACAATATTTACCATAGCCAACACTTGGAAGCAAAGAAAATGTCCATCAACCGAGGAATGCACAAAGTAGAAGTGGTCCACGTACACAGTGGAAAATTACTCCAATAAAAAATAAAAATTAAATTTAAAAATCCAACAAAAGTAAGGAGACATCAGCTTGTGTGGGTTTGTCCGGGCACACTCCACTCTAATTTATAACCGAGAAACACCACAGGCCGCAAGGCTTTTCCCTAGTTACCAGGGTGGGGGACATAGAAAGGCTGCCGCCCTCTGGCAGTTACCTGCAAAAGCAGCTTTAAAGCCTGTGCTAATGGTCACTTCATAGGAACAAGTACTGCAGAACTGTAAATGAAACAGGCCCTCAAAATGTCTTGAGGGAGGTAAAGGCCAAAACATTTCAAAATGTGACACATACTTAAAGAGAACACTTTGAAGAACTAAGGGGTAACCACAGCTTGAAACATAGAAAAGGACATGCCTTAAAGCTCAATTTCAACAGATTATGTGGCACATTCGAATTCAACCACAGAGAGGTATCAGCTCACACTTGTCAGAATAACCATCAGCAAGAAAACTACAAACAATAAATGCTGAAGGTGTTGTGGAGAAATGCATACCCTCAACTTCAAAGGGGACGTAACTTGGAAAGGGCCACGAATGAGAACAGAATGGAGGTGCCTTAAAAAGGTAAACATTGAGCTACCATATGATCCAGCAGGCCCACTCCTCGACGTATAACCTAAGAAGAGAGAATTGGAAAGACACAGGCAGGCAAACCTGCATGGCACAGTATTACAATAGCCAAGATATGGAAGTAACCAAAAAGTCCACCAACAGATGGGTGGACAAGGAAGAACTCCTCCATGTAGAGATGGAATATTCGCTAGTGAAAAAATGAAACAATGCCATTTGTAGCACCACAGATGAGTCTAGACGTAATCACGCCACGTGTAGTAAGTGAGAAAGCAAAAGACACATATCCTATCATATCACTTTTAAGAGTTACTTAAAAATTGATACCAATGAAGATATTTCCACAGAGAAAGGCAATCACAGATTCATTAAAAACTTATGGTTCACCACATAGAAAGGGATGAGGATTGGATACATTACCATGTTGGGGTTAACAGAGATATACAAACCATGTGAAATATATGACCACCAAAGACGTACGGAAGACCAGGGGAAGACTACTCAACATTGTGTCATAACCTACATGCGAAAAGGATGCGAGGAAGTATAGATACATGTATATGTGTGAAAGAACCACATCTTGCACACCTAGAACAAACAAACCATTGTAATCATATTTGCTGGGATAAACAATAAAAAGTAAATTACAAATATGAACAAGAAGTAATGAGACATAAACTTAAAGGGCTTTTCCCTGGCACATTCCATTCTAATTTACAACCTAGAACACCACTTCCATTAAGGCTCTGTTTCCCTAGTAACCAAATTTGGTAAAGGGCAAATGCTGCCACCTTGTGGCCGTTTCCTGCAAGAACAGCTTTAAACTCAGAGCTAATGGTCACTTAACATTCCCAAGGACTCAGGGCTGTAAAGGACACCTGCCCTAAAAAATTGTGCTGAAGGAGGGAATGGACAAAAAAATTCAAAACAGGCAAATGTTTCAAGAAGAGAGTATGAAGAGTTAAGTTTTACTCACGCTCTTTTAAAAAAAAGGAAAATGGATAAAAGCTCAACCTCAGGGAGTGTTAGACCCATGCAATCTAATCTACAAAAAGTTTCAACTTACACCAGTCGACTTACCATCAGCCAAAAGTCTACGAACAATAAATGTTGAAGGGGTTTTTGAGAACTGTGTACACTCTACCTGCTGGTGAGACGTGAAGGGGTAACAGCCAATAATGAGAACAGAAAGGAGCTGTGTTTAAAAGTAAAACTGCAGGTACCATTGAATACAGCAGGCGCACCATTGGACCTCTCACCTGAGAAGACAAGAATCGAGAAGACACAGGCCGCAAAAGCTGCAGTGCAGCCTTATTCACAATAGCCAAGACAGTGGAGCAATCGAAATGTCCAACAACAGGTGAATGGATAAAGAAGAAGTGGTCCATGTACACAATGGAATAATAGCCATGGAAACCAATGAACCACTGCTCTCTGAGGCACCACAAATGAGTCTGGAGATAATCACGAAACATGAGGTAAGTCGGAAAGCAAAAGACCTATATTCTATGATATCCCTTATAGGCGTTATCTAATAACTGACACAAAGGAACATATTTCCACAGAGAAAGACACTCACAGACTTAGAAAACAAACTATGCGCATCTAAAAGGAAAGGTGGGGGGAATGGATAAATTAAGATTAGTGTTACTATATGTATACAAACACATATTATATACATATCTCAAAAAGACCAACCATATAGCAAGGGAGGTCTGCGGAACCCTCAGTAACATTTTACATGGGAAGAGGATCTGTACTTGAATAGACATATATAATGTACAAACGAACCAGATTGTGTACACCTAGGACAAACAATATTCTAAGCTTTACCCCAATTAAAAAAAATTTTTAAACCAAGAAGAAATAATGAGACATAAACTTATGGGGCTTTCTCCATGCACATTCCAATGTAATTTACAAACTAGGAACACGACTTCCAGAAAGGCTCTGCTGCCCTAGTAGCCAGATATGGGAATGGAGATATGCTGCCTGCTTGAGGCCACTTCCCACAACAGCAGCTTTAAACCCATTGCTAAAGGTCACTAAATATTCACCAAACTTGCAGTTCGGTAAAAGACACCTGCTTTCTAAAAAAATTCTGGGGTGCAAAATCGACCAAAAATTTCAAAAGAGGGCAACCTTCCAAGAACACACTTTCAAGAGTTATATTGTACTCCCAATTGTTTCCTTTTTTTTAACAGAAAAGAAAACGGTGGAGAAAAATGATGAGTTTTACGAATTTTCAAAGACATGCAAACCCAAATTACAAAAACCTATCAGCTCACAGCAGCCAGAAGGGCCATTAGCATAAATGCTGCAAACAATAAATGCTGAAGCGATTGTGGAGAAATGCGTACCCTCGATTCTAAGGGGGACGTGGTAAGAGCCACTAATGAAAACACAAAGAAGGTGCTTTGAAAAGGGTAACACGGTGCTACCAGTCAATCAATCACACCCACTGCTGGGCCTATCACCTGAGAAAATGAGAATCGAAAAGTCACAGGCTGGCAATTCTGCACTCCAACAATATTTACCATAGCCAACACTTGGAAGCAAAGAAAATGTCCATCAACCGAGGAATGCACAAAGTAGAAGTGGTCCACGTACACAGTGGAAAATTACTCCAATAAAAAATAAAAATTAAATTTAAAAATCCAACAAAAGTAAGGAGACATCAGCTTGTGTGGGTTTGTCCGGGCACACTCCACTCTAATTTATAACCGAGAAACACCACAGGCCGCAAGGCTTTTCCCTAGTTACCAGGGTGGGGGACATAGAAAGGCTGCCGCCCTCTGGCAGTTACCTGCAAAAGCAGCTTTAAAGCCTGTGCTAATGGTCACTTCATAGGAACAAGTACTGCAGAACTGTAAATGAAACAGGCCCTCAAAATGTCTTGAGGGAGGTAAAGGCCAAAACATTTCAAAATGTGACACATACTTAAAGAGAACACTTTGAAGAACTAAGGGGTAACCACAGCTTGAAACATAGAAAAGGACATGCCTTAAAGCTCAATTTCAACAGATTATGTGGCACATTCGAATTCAACCACAGAGAGGTATCAGCTCACACTTGTCAGAATAACCATCAGCAAGAAAACTACAAACAATAAATGCTGAAGGTGTTGTGGAGAAATGCATACCCTCAACTTCAAAGGGGACGTAACTTGGAAAGGGCCACGAATGAGAACAGAATGGAGGTGCCTTAAAAAGGTAAACATTGAGCTACCATATGATCCAGCAGGCCCACTCCTCGACGTATAACCTAAGAAGAGAGAATTGGAAAGACACAGGCAGGCAAACCTGCATGGCACAGTATTACAATAGCCAAGATATGGAAGTAACCAAAAAGTCCACCAACAGATGGGTGGACAAGGAAGAACTCCTCCATGTAGAGATGGAATATTCGCTAGTGAAAAAATGAAACAATGCCATTTGTAGCACCACAGATGAGTCTAGACGTAATCACGCCACGTGTAGTAAGTGAGAAAGCAAAAGACACATATCCTATCATATCACTTTTAAGAGTTACTTAAAAATTGATACCAATGAAGATATTTCCACAGAGAAAGGCAATCACAGATTCATTAAAAACTTATGGTTCACCACATAGAAAGGGATGAGGATTGGATACATTACCATGTTGGGGTTAACAGAGATATACAAACCATGTGAAATATATGACCACCAAAGACGTACGGAAGACCAGGGGAAGACTACTCAACATTGTGTCATAACCTACATGCGAAAAGGATGCGAGGAAGTATAGATACATGTATATGTGTGAAAGAACCACATCTTGCACACCTAGAACAAACAAACCATTGTAATCATATTTGCTGGGATAAACAATAAAAAGTAAATTACAAATATGAACAAGAAGTAATGAGACATAAACTTAAAGGGCTTTTCCCTGGCACATTCCATTCTAATTTACAACCTAGAACACCACTTCCATTAAGGCTCTGTTTCCCTAGTAACCAAATTTGGTAAAGGGGAAATGCTGCCACCTTGTGGCCGTTTCCTGCAAGAACAGCTTTAAACTCACAGCTAATGGTCACTTAACATTCCCAAGGACTCAGGGCTGTAAAGGACACCTGCCCTAAAAAATTGTGCTGAAGGAGGGAATGGACAAAAAAATTCAAAACAGGCAAATGTTTCAAGAAGAGAGTATGAAGAGTTAAGTTTTACTCACGCTCTTTTAAAAAAAAGGAAAATGGATAAAAGCTCAACCTCAGGGAGTGTTAGACCCATGCAATCTAATCTACAAAAAGTTTCAACTTACACCAGTCGACTTACCATCAGCCAAAAGTCTACGAACAATAAATGTTGAAGGGGTTTTTGAGAACTGTGTACACTCTACCTGCTGGTGAGACGTGAAGGGGTAACAGCCAATAATGAGAACAGAAAGGAGCTGTGTTTAAAAGTAAAACTGCAGGTACCATTGAATACAGCAGGCGCACCATTGGACCTCTCACCTGAGAAGACAAGAATCGAGAAGACACAGGCCGCAAAAGCTGCAGTGCAGCCTTATTCACAATAGCCAAGACAGTGGAGCAATCGAAATGTCCAACAACAGGTGAATGGATAAAGAAGAAGTGGTCCATGTACACAATGGAATAATAGCCATGGAAACCAATGAACCACTGCTCTCTGAGGCACCACAAATGAGTCTGGAGATAATCACGAAACATGAGGTAAGTCGGAAAGCAAAAGACCTATATTCTATGATATCCCTTATAGGCGTTATCTAATAACTGACACAAAGGAACATATTTCCACAGAGAAAGACACTCACAGACTTAGAAAACAAACTATGCGCATCTAAAAGGAAAGGTGGGGGGAATGGATAAATTAAGATTAGTGTTACTATATGTATACAAACACATATTATATACATATCTCAAAAAGACCAACCATATAGCAAGGGAGGTCTGCGGAACCCTCAGTAACATTTTACATGGGAAGAGGATCTGTACTTGAATAGACATATATAATGTACAAACGAACCAGATTGTGTACACCTAGGACAAACAATATTCTAAGCTTTACCCCAATTAAAAAAAATTTTTAAACCAAGAAGAAATAATGAGACATAAACTTATGGGGCTTTCTCCATGCACATTCCAATGTAATTTACAAACTAGGAACACGACTTCCAGAAAGGCTCTGCTGCCCTAGTAGCCAGATATGGGAATGGAGATATGCTGCCTGCTTGAGGCCACTTCCCACAACAGCAGCTTTAAACCCATTGCTAAAGGTCACTAAATATTCACCAAACTTGCAGTTCGGTAAAAGACACCTGCTTTCTAAAAAAATTCTGGGGTGCAAAATCGACCAAAAATTTCAAAAGAGGGCAACCTTCCAAGAACACACTTTCAAGAGTTATATTGTACTCCCAATTGTTTCCTTTTTTTTAACAGAAAAGAAAACGGTGGAGAAAAATGATGAGTTTTACGAATTTTCAAAGACATGCAAACCCAAATTACAAAAACCTATCAGCTCACAGCAGCCAGAAGGGCCATTAGCATAAATGCTGCAAACAATAAATGCTGAAGCGATTGTGGAGAAATGCGTACCCTCGATTCTAAGGGGGACGTGGTAAGAGCCACTAATGAAAACACAAAGAAGGTGCTTTGAAAAGGGTAACACGGTGCTACCAGTCAATCAATCACACCCACTGCTGGGCCTATCACCTGAGAAAATGAGAATCGAAAAGTCACAGGCTGGCAATTCTGCACTCCAACAATATTTACCATAGCCAACACTTGGAAGCAAAGAAAATGTCCATCAACCGAGGAATGCACAAAGTAGAAGTGGTCCACGTACACAGTGGAAAATTACTCCAATAAAAAATAAAAATTAAATTTAAAAATCCAACAAAAGTAAGGAGACATCAGCTTGTGTGGGTTTGTCCGGGCACACTCCACTCTAATTTATAACCGAGAAACACCACAGGCCGCAAGGCTTTTCCCTAGTTACCAGGGTGGGGGACATAGAAAGGCTGCCGCCCTCTGGCAGTTACCTGCAAAAGCAGCTTTAAAGCCTGTGCTAATGGTCACTTCATAGGAACAAGTACTGCAGAACTGTAAATGAAACAGGCCCTCAAAATGTCTTGAGGGAGGTAAAGGCCAAAACATTTCAAAATGTGACACATACTTAAAGAGAACACTTTGAAGAACTAAGGGGTAACCACAGCTTGAAACATAGAAAAGGACATGCCTTAAAGCTCAATTTCAACAGATTATGTGGCACATTCGAATTCAACCACAGAGAGGTATCAGCTCACACTTGTCAGAATAACCATCAGCAAGAAAACTACAAACAATAAATGCTGAAGGTGTTGTGGAGAAATGCATACCCTCAACTTCAAAGGGGACGTAACTTGGAAAGGGCCACGAATGAGAACAGAATGGAGGTGCCTTAAAAAGGTAAACATTGAGCTACCATATGATCCAGCAGGCCCACTCCTCGACGTATAACCTAAGAAGAGAGAATTGGAAAGACACAGGCAGGCAAACCTGCATGGCACAGTATTACAATAGCCAAGATATGGAAGTAACCAAAAAGTCCACCAACAGATGGGTGGACAAGGAAGAACTCCTCCATGTAGAGATGGAATATTCGCTAGTGAAAAAATGAAACAATGCCATTTGTAGCACCACAGATGAGTCTAGACGTAATCACGCCACGTGTAGTAAGTGAGAAAGCAAAAGACACATATCCTATCATATCACTTTTAAGAGTTACTTAAAAATTGATACCAATGAAGATATTTCCACAGAGAAAGGCAATCACAGATTCATTAAAAACTTATGGTTCACCACATAGAAAGGGATGAGGATTGGATACATTACCATGTTGGGGTTAACAGAGATATACAAACCATGTGAAATATATGACCACCAAAGACGTACGGAAGACCAGGGGAAGACTACTCAACATTGTGTCATAACCTACATGCGAAAAGGATGCGAGGAAGTATAGATACATGTATATGTGTGAAAGAACCACATCTTGCACACCTAGAACAAACAAACCATTGTAATCATATTTGCTGGGATAAACAATAAAAAGTAAATTACAAATATGAACAAGAAGTAATGAGACATAAACTTAAAGGGCTTTTCCCTGGCACATTCCATTCTAATTTACAACCTAGAACACCACTTCCATTAAGGCTCTGTTTCCCTAGTAACCAAATTTGGTAAAGGGGAAATGCTGCCACCTTGTGGCCGTTTCCTGCAAGAACAGCTTTAAACTCACAGCTAATGGTCACTTAACATTCCCAAGGACTCAGGGCTGTAAAGGACACCTGCCCTAAAAAATTGTGCTGAAGGAGGGAATGGACAAAAAAATTCAAAACAGGCAAATGTTTCAAGAAGAGAGTATGAAGAGTTAAGTTTTACTCACGCTCTTTTAAAAAAAAGGAAAATGGATAAAAGCTCAACCTCAGGGAGTGTTAGACCCATGCAATCTAATCTACAAAAAGTTTCAACTTACACCAGTCGACTTACCATCAGCCAAAAGTCTACGAACAATAAATGTTGAAGGGGTTTTTGAGAACTGTGTACACTCTACCTGCTGGTGAGACGTGAAGGGGTAACAGCCAATAATGAGAACAGAAAGGAGCTGTGTTTAAAAGTAAAACTGCAGGTACCATTGAATACAGCAGGCGCACCATTGGACCTCTCACCTGAGAAGACAAGAATCGAGAAGACACAGGCCGCAAAAGCTGCAGTGCAGCCTTATTCACAATAGCCAAGACAGTGGAGCAATCGAAATGTCCAACAACAGGTGAATGGATAAAGAAGAAGTGGTCCATGTACACAATGGAATAATAGCCATGGAAACCAATGAACCACTGCTCTCTGAGGCACCACAAATGAGTCTGGAGATAATCACGAAACATGAGGTAAGTCGGAAAGCAAAAGACCTATATTCTATGATATCCCTTATAGGCGTTATCTAATAACTGACACAAAGGAACATATTTCCACAGAGAAAGACACTCACAGACTTAGAAAACAAACTATGCGCATCTAAAAGGAAAGGTGGGGGGAATGGATAAATTAAGATTAGTGTTACTATATGTATACAAACACATATTATATACATATCTCAAAAAGACCAACCATATAGCAAGGGAGGTCTGCGGAACCCTCAGTAACATTTTACATGGGAAGAGGATCTGTACTTGAATAGACATATATAATGTACAAACGAACCAGACTGTGTACACCTAGGACAAACAATATTCTAAGCTTTACCCCAATTAAAAAAAATTTTAAAACCAAGAAGAAATAATGAGACATAAACTTATGGGGCTTTCTCCATGCACATTCCAATGTAATTTACAAACTAGGAACACGACTTCCAGAAAGGCTCTGCTGCCCTAGTAGCCAGATATGGGAATGGAGATATGCTGCCTGCTTGAGGCCACTTCCCACAACAGCAGCTTTAAACCCATTGCTAAAGGTCACTAAATATTCACCAAACTTGCAGTTCGGTAAAAGACACCTGCTTTCTAAAAAAATTCTGGGGTGCAAAATCGACCAAAAATTTCAAAAGAGGGCAACCTTCCAAGAACACACTTTCAAGAGTTATATTGTACTCCCAATTGTTTCCTTTTTTTTAACAGAAAAGAAAACGGTGGAGAAAAATGATGAGTTTTACGAATTTTCAAAGACATGCAAACCCAAATTACAAAAACCTATCAGCTCACAGCAGCCAGAAGGGCCATTAGCATAAATGCTGCAAACAATAAATGCTGAAGCGATTGTGGAGAAATGCGTACCCTCGATTCTAAGGGGGACGTGGTAAGAGCCACTAATGAAAACACAAAGAAGGTGCTTTGAAAAGGGTAACACGGTGCTACCAGTCAATCAATCACACCCACTGCTGGGCCTATCACCTGAGAAAATGAGAATCGAAAAGTCACAGGCTGGCAATTCTGCACTCCAACAATATTTACCATAGCCAACACTTGGAAGCAAAGAAAATGTCCATCAACCGAGGAATGCACAAAGTAGAAGTGGTCCACGTACACAGTGGAAAATTACTCCAATAAAAAATAAAAATTAAATTTAAAAATCCAACAAAAGTAAGGAGACATCAGCTTGTGTGGGTTTGTCCGGGCACACTCCACTCTAATTTATAACCGAGAAACACCACAGGCCGCAAGGCTTTTCCCTAGTTACCAGGGTGGGGGACATAGAAAGGCTGCCGCCCTCTGGCAGTTACCTGCAAAAGCAGCTTTAAAGCCTGTGCTAATGGTCACTTCATAGGAACAAGTACTGCAGAACTGTAAATGAAACAGGCCCTCAAAATGTCTTGAGGGAGGTAAAGGCCAAAACATTTCAAAATGTGACACATACTTAAAGAGAACACTTTGAAGAACTAAGGGGTAACCACAGCTTGAAACATAGAAAAGGACATGCCTTAAAGCTCAATTTCAACAGATTATGTGGCACATTCGAATTCAACCACAGAGAGGTATCAGCTCACACTTGTCAGAATAACCATCAGCAAGAAAACTACAAACAATAAATGCTGAAGGTGTTGTGGAGAAATGCATACCCTCAACTTCAAAGGGGACGTAACTTGGAAAGGGCCACGAATGAGAACAGAATGGAGGTGCCTTAAAAAGGTAAACATTGAGCTACCATATGATCCAGCAGGCCCACTCCTCGACGTATAACCTAAGAAGAGAGAATTGGAAAGACACAGGCAGGCAAACCTGCATGGCACAGTATTACAATAGCCAAGATATGGAAGTAACCAAAAAGTCCACCAACAGATGGGTGGACAAGGAAGAACTCCTCCATGTAGAGATGGAATATTCGCTAGTGAAAAAATGAAACAATGCCATTTGTAGCACCACAGATGAGTCTAGACGTAATCACGCCACGTGTAGTAAGTGAGAAAGCAAAAGACACATATCCTATCATATCACTTTTAAGAGTTACTTAAAAATTGATACCAATGAAGATATTTCCACAGAGAAAGGCAATCACAGATTCATTAAAAACTTATGGTTCACCACATAGAAAGGGATGAGGATTGGATACATTACCATGTTGGGGTTAACAGAGATATACAAACCATGTGAAATATATGACCACCAAAGACGTACGGAAGACCAGGGGAAGACTACTCAACATTGTGTCATAACCTACATGCGAAAAGGATGCGAGGAAGTATAGATACATGTATATGTGTGAAAGAACCACATCTTGCACACCTAGAACAAACAAACCATTGTAATCATATTTGCTGGGATAAACAATAAAAAGTAAATTACAAATATGAACAAGAAGTAATGAGACATAAACTTAAAGGGCTTTTCCCTGGCACATTCCATTCTAATTTACAACCTAGAACACCACTTCCATTAAGGCTCTGTTTCCCTAGTAACCAAATTTGGTAAAGGGGAAATGCTGCCACCTTGTGGCCGTTTCCTGCAAGAACAGCTTTAAACTCAGAGCTAATGGTCACTTAACATTCCCAAGGACTCAGGGCTGTAAAGGACACCTGCCCTAAAAAATTGTGCTGAAGGAGGGAATGGACAAAAAAATTCAAAACAGGCAAATGTTTCAAGAAGAGAGTATGAAGAGTTAAGTTTTACTCACGCTCTTTTAAAAAAAAGGAAAATGGATAAAAGCTCAACCTCAGGGAGTGTTAGACCCATGCAATCTAATCTACAAAAAGTTTCAACTTACACCAGTCGACTTACCATCAGCCAAAAGTCTACGAACAATAAATGTTGAAGGGGTTTTTGAGAACTGTGTACACTCTACCTGCTGGTGAGACGTGAAGGGGTAACAGCCAATAATGAGAACAGAAAGGAGCTGTGTTTAAAAGTAAAACTGCAGGTACCATTGAATACAGCAGGCGCACCATTGGACCTCTCACCTGAGAAGACAAGAATCGAGAAGACACAGGCCGCAAAAGCTGCAGTGCAGCCTTATTCACAATAGCCAAGACAGTGGAGCAATCGAAATGTCCAACAACAGGTGAATGGATAAAGAAGAAGTGGTCCATGTACACAATGGAATAATAGCCATGGAAACCAATGAACCACTGCTCTCTGAGGCACCACAAATGAGTCTGGAGATAATCACGAAACATGAGGTAAGTCGGAAAGCAAAAGACCTATATTCTATGATATCCCTTATAGGCGTTATCTAATAACTGACACAAAGGAACATATTTCCACAGAGAAAGACACTCACAGACTTAGAAAACAAACTATGCGCATCTAAAAGGAAAGGTGGGGGGAATGGATAAATTAAGATTAGTGTTACTATATGTATACAAACACATATTATATACATATCTCAAAAAGACCAACCATATAGCAAGGGAGGTCTGCGGAACCCTCAGTAACATTTTACATGGGAAGAGGATCTGTACTTGAATAGACATATATAATGTACAAACGAACCAGACTGTGTACACCTAGGACAAACAATATTCTAAGCTTTACCCCAATTAAAAAAAATTTTAAAACCAAGAAGAAATAATGAGACATAAACTTATGGGGCTTTCTCCATGCACATTCCAATGTAATTTACAAACTAGGAACACGACTTCCAGAAAGGCTCTGCTGCCCTAGTAGCCAGATATGGGAATGGAGATATGCTGCCTGCTTGAGGCCACTTCCCACAACAGCAGCTTTAAACCCATTGCTAAAGGTCACTAAATATTCACCAAACTTGCAGTTCGGTAAAAGACACCTGCTTTCTAAAAAAATTCTGGGGTGCAAAATCGACCAAAAATTTCAAAAGAGGGCAACCTTCCAAGAACACAATTTCAAGAGTTATATTGTACTCCCAATTGTTTCCTTTTTTTTAACAGAAAAGAAAACGGTGGAGAAAAATGATGAGTTTTACGAATTTTCAAAGACATGCAAACCCAAATTACAAAAACCTATCAGCTCACAGCAGCCAGAAGGGCCATTAGCATAAATGCTGCAAACAATAAATGCTGAAGCGATTGTGGAGAAATGCGTACCCTCGATTCTAAGGGGGACGTGGTAAGAGCCACTAATGAAAACACAAAGAAGGTGCTTTGAAAAGGGTAACACGGTGCTACCAGTCAATCAATCACACCCACTGCTGGGCCTATCACCTGAGAAAATGAGAATCGAAAAGTCACAGGCTGGCAATTCTGCACTCCAACAATATTTACCATAGCCAACACTTGGAAGCAAAGAAAATGTCCATCAACCGAGGAATGCACAAAGTAGAAGTGGTCCACGTACACAGTGGAAAATTACTCCAATAAAAAATAAAAATTAAATTTAAAAATCCAACAAAAGTAAGGAGACATCAGCTTGTGTGGGTTTGTCCGGGCACACTCCACTCTAATTTATAACCGAGAAACACCACAGGCCGCAAGGCTTTTCCCTAGTTACCAGGGTGGGGGACATAGAAAGGCTGCCGCCCTCTGGCAGTTACCTGCAAAAGCAGCTTTAAAGCCTGTGCTAATGGTCACTTCATAGGAACAAGTACTGCAGAACTGTAAATGAAACAGGCCCTCAAAATGTCTTGAGGGAGGTAAAGGCCAAAACATTTCAAAATGTGACACATACTTAAAGAGAACACTTTGAAGAACTAAGGGGTAACCACAGCTTGAAACATAGAAAAGGACATGCCTTAAAGCTCAATTTCAACAGATTATGTGGCACATTCGAATTCAACCACAGAGAGGTATCAGCTCACACTTGTCAGAATAACCATCAGCAAGAAAACTACAAACAATAAATGCTGAAGGTGTTGTGGAGAAATGCATACCCTCAACTTCAAAGGGGACGTAACTTGGAAAGGGCCACGAATGAGAACAGAATGGAGGTGCCTTAAAAAGGTAAACATTGAGCTACCATATGATCCAGCAGGCCCACTCCTCGACGTATAACCTAAGAAGAGAGAATTGGAAAGACACAGGCAGGCAAACCTGCATGGCACAGTATTACAATAGCCAAGATATGGAAGTAACCAAAAAGTCCACCAACAGATGGGTGGACAAGGAAGAACTCCTCCATGTAGAGATGGAATATTCGCTAGTGAAAAAATGAAACAATGCCATTTGTAGCACCACAGATGAGTCTAGACGTAATCACGCCACGTGTAGTAAGTGAGAAAGCAAAAGACACATATCCTATCATATCACTTTTAAGAGTTACTTAAAAATTGATACCAATGAAGATATTTCCACAGAGAAAGGCAATCACAGATTCATTAAAAACTTATGGTTCACCACATAGAAAGGGATGAGGATTGGATACATTACCATGTTGGGGTTAACAGAGATATACAAACCATGTGAAATATATGACCACCAAAGACGTACGGAAGACCAGGGGAAGACTACTCAACATTGTGTCATAACCTACATGCGAAAAGGATGCGAGGAAGTATAGATACATGTATATGTGTGAAAGAACCACATCTTGCACACCTAGAACAAACAAACCATTGTAATCATATTTGCTGGGATAAACAATAAAAAGTAAATTACAAATATGAACAAGAAGTAATGAGACATAAACTTAAAGGGCTTTTCCCTGGCACATTCCATTCTAATTTACAACCTAGAACACCACTTCCATTAAGGCTCTGTTTCCCTAGTAACCAAATTTGGTAAAGGGGAAATGCTGCCACCTTGTGGCCGTTTCCTGCAAGAACAGCTTTAAACTCAGAGCTAATGGTCACTTAACATTCCCAAGGACTCAGGGCTGTAAAGGACACCTGCCCTAAAAAAATTGTGCTGAAGGAGGGAATGGACAAAAAAATTCAAAACAGGCAAATGTTTCAAGAAGAGAGTATGAAGAGTTAAGTTTTACTCACGCTCTTTTAAAAAAAAGGAAAATGGATAAAAGCTCAACCTCAGGGAGTGTTAGACCCATGCAATCTAATCTACAAAAAGTTTCAACTTACACCAGTCGACTTACCATCAGCCAAAAGTCTACGAACAATAAATGTTGAAGGGGTTTTTGAGAACTGTGTACACTCTACCTGCTGGTGAGACGTGAAGGGGTAACAGCCAATAATGAGAACAGAAAGGAGCTGTGTTTAAAAGTAAAACTGCAGGTACCATTGAATACAGCAGGCGCACCATTGGACCTCTCACCTGAGAAGACAAGAATCGAGAAGACACAGGCCGCAAAAGCTGCAGTGCAGCCTTATTCACAATAGCCAAGACAGTGGAGCAATCGAAATGTCCAACAACAGGTGAATGGATAAAGAAGAAGTGGTCCATGTACACAATGGAATAATAGCCATGGAAACCAATGAACCACTGCTCTCTGAGGCACCACAAATGAGTCTGGAGATAATCACGAAACATGAGGTAAGTCGGAAAGCAAAAGACCTATATTCTATGATATCCCTTATAGGCGTTATCTAATAACTGACACAAAGGAACATATTTCCACAGAGAAAGACACTCACAGACTTAGAAAACAAACTATGCGCATCTAAAAGGAAAGGTGGGGGGAATGGATAAATTAAGATTAGTGTTACTATATGTATACAAACACATATTATATACATATCTCAAAAAGACCAACCATATAGCAAGGGAGGTCTGCGGAACCCTCAGTAACATTTTACATGGGAAGAGGATCTGTACTTGAATAGACATATATAATGTACAAACGAACCAGACTGTGTACACCTAGGACAAACAATATTCTAAGCTTTACCCCAATTAAAAAAAATTTTAAAACCAAGAAGAAATAATGAGACATAAACTTATGGGGCTTTCTCCATGCACATTCCAATGTAATTTACAAACTAGGAACACGACTTCCAGAAAGGCTCTGCTGCCCTAGTAGCCAGATATGGGAATGGAGATATGCTGCCTGCTTGAGGCCACTTCCCACAACAGCAGCTTTAAACCCATTGCTAAAGGTCACTAAATATTCACCAAACTTGCAGTTCGGTAAAAGACACCTGCTTTCTAAAAAAATTCTGGGGTGCAAAATCGACCAAAAATTTCAAAAGAGGGCAACCTTCCAAGAACACAATTTCAAGAGTTATATTGTACTCCCAATTGTTTCCTTTTTTTTAACAGAAAAGAAAACGGTGGAGAAAAATGATGAGTTTTACGAATTTTCAAAGACATGCAAACCCAAATTACAAAAACCTATCAGCTCACAGCAGCCAGAAGGGCCATTAGCATAAATGCTGCAAACAATAAATGCTGAAGCGATTGTGGAGAAATGCGTACCCTCGATTCTAAGGGGGACGTGGTAAGAGCCACTAATGAAAACACAAAGAAGGTGCTTTGAAAAGGGTAACACGGTGCTACCAGTCAATCAATCACACCCACTGCTGGGCCTATCACCTGAGAAAATGAGAATCGAAAAGTCACAGGCTGGCAATTCTGCACTCCAACAATATTTACCATAGCCAACACTTGGAAGCAAAGAAAATGTCCATCAACCGAGGAATGCACAAAGTAGAAGTGGTCCACGTACACAGTGGAAAATTACTCCAATAAAAAATAAAAATTAAATTTAAAAATCCAACAAAAGTAAGGAGACATCAGCTTGTGTGGGTTTGTCCGGGCACACTCCACTCTAATTTATAACCGAGAAACACCACAGGCCGCAAGGCTTTTCCCTAGTTACCAGGGTGGGGGACATAGAAAGGCTGCCGCCCTCTGGCAGTTACCTGCAAAAGCAGCTTTAAAGCCTGTGCTAATGGTCACTTCATAGGAACAAGTACTGCAGAACTGTAAATGAAACAGGCCCTCAAAATGTCTTGAGGGAGGTAAAGGCCAAAACATTTCAAAATGTGACACATACTTAAAGAGAACACTTTGAAGAACTAAGGGGTAACCACAGCTTGAAACATAGAAAAGGACATGCCTTAAAGCTCAATTTCAACAGATTATGTGGCACATTCGAATTCAACCACAGAGAGGTATCAGCTCACACTTGTCAGAATAACCATCAGCAAGAAAACTACAAACAATAAATGCTGAAGGTGTTGTGGAGAAATGCATACCCTCAACTTCAAAGGGGACGTAACTTGGAAAGGGCCACGAATGAGAACAGAATGGAGGTGCCTTAAAAAGGTAAACATTGAGCTACCATATGATCCAGCAGGCCCACTCCTCGACGTATAACCTAAGAAGAGAGAATTGGAAAGACACAGGCAGGCAAACCTGCATGGCACAGTATTACAATAGCCAAGATATGGAAGTAACCAAAAAGTCCACCAACAGATGGGTGGACAAGGAAGAACTCCTCCATGTAGAGATGGAATATTCGCTAGTGAAAAAATGAAACAATGCCATTTGTAGCACCACAGATGAGTCTAGACGTAATCACGCCACGTGTAGTAAGTGAGAAAGCAAAAGACACATATCCTATCATATCACTTTTAAGAGTTACTTAAAAATTGATACCAATGAAGATATTTCCACAGAGAAAGGCAATCACAGATTCATTAAAAACTTATGGTTCACCACATAGAAAGGGATGAGGATTGGATACATTACCATGTTGGGGTTAACAGAGATATACAAACCATGTGAAATATATGACCACCAAAGACGTACGGAAGACCAGGGGAAGACTACTCAACATTGTGTCATAACCTACATGCGAAAAGGATGCGAGGAAGTATAGATACATGTATATGTGTGAAAGAACCACATCTTGCACACCTAGAACAAACAAACCATTGTAATCATATTTGCTGGGATAAACAATAAAAAGTAAATTACAAATATGAACAAGAAGTAATGAGACATAAACTTAAAGGGCTTTTCCCTGGCACATTCCATTCTAATTTACAACCTAGAACACCACTTCCATTAAGGCTCTGTTTCCCTAGTAACCAAATTTGGTAAAGGGGAAATGCTGCCACCTTGTGGCCGTTTCCTGCAAGAACAGCTTTAAACTCACAGCTAATGGTCACTTAACATTCCCAAGGACTCAGGGCTGTAAAGGACACCTGCCCTAAAAAATTGTGCTGAAGGAGGGAATGGACAAAAAAATTCAAAACAGGCAAATGTTTCAAGAAGAGAGTATGAAGAGTTAAGTTTTACTCACGCTCTTTTAAAAAAAAGGAAAATGGATAAAAGCTCAACCTCAGGGAGTGTTAGACCCATGCAATCTAATCTACAAAAAGTTTCAACTTACACCAGTCGACTTACCATCAGCCAAAAGTCTACGAACAATAAATGTTGAAGGGGTTTTTGAGAACTGTGTACACTCTACCTGCTGGTGAGACGTGAAGGGGTAACAGCCAATAATGAGAACAGAAAGGAGCTGTGTTTAAAAGTAAAACTGCAGGTACCATTGAATACAGCAGGCGCACCATTGGACCTCTCACCTGAGAAGACAAGAATCGAGAAGACACAGGCCGCAAAAGCTGCAGTGCAGCCTTATTCACAATAGCCAAGACAGTGGAGCAATCGAAATGTCCAACAACAGGTGAATGGATACAGAAGAAGTGGTCCATGTACACAATGGAATAATAGCCATGGAAACCAATGAACCACTGCTCTCTGAGGCACCACAAATGAGTCTGGAGATAATCACGAAACATGAGGTAAGTCGGAAAGCAAAAGACCTATATTCTATGATATCCCTTATAGGCGTTATCTAATAACTGACACAAAGGAACATATTTCCACAGAGAAAGACACTCACAGACTTAGAAAACAAACTATGCGCATCTAAAAGGAAAGGTGGGGGGAATGGATAAATTAAGATTAGTGTTACTATATGTATACAAACACATATTATATACATATCTCAAAAAGACCAACCATATAGCAAGGGAGGTCTGCGGAACCCTCAGTAACATTTTACATGGGAAGAGGATCTGTACTTGAATAGACATATATAATGTACAAACGAACCAGATTGTGTACACCTAGGACAAACAATATTCTAAGCTTTACCCCAATTAAAAAAAATTTTTAAACCAAGAAGAAATAATGAGACATAAACTTATGGGGCTTTCTCCATGCACATTCCAATGTAATTTACAAACTAGGAACACGACTTCCAGAAAGGCTCTGCTGCCCTAGTAGCCAGATATGGGAATGGAGATATGCTGCCTGCTTGAGGCCACTTCCCACAACAGCAGCTTTAAACCCATTGCTAAAGGTCACTAAATATTCACCAAACTTGCAGTTCGGTAAAAGACACCTGCTTTCTAAAAAAATTCTGGGGTGCAAAATCGACCAAAAATTTCAAAAGAGGTCAACCTTCCAAGAACACACTTTCAAGAGTTATATTGTACTCCCAATTGTTTCCTTTTTTTTAACAGAAAAGAAAACGGTGGAGAAAAATGATGAGTTTTACGAATTTTCAAAGACATGCAAACCCAAATTACAAAAACCTATCAGCTCACAGCAGCCAGAAGGGCCATTAGCATAAATGCTGCAAACAATAAATGCTGAAGCGATTGTGGAGAAATGCGTACCCTCGATTCTAAGGGGGACGTGGTAAGAGCCACTAATGAAAACACAAAGAAGGTGCTTTGAAAAGGGTAACACGGTGCTACCAGTCAATCAATCACACCCACTGCTGGGCCTATCACCTGAGAAAATGAGAATCGAAAAGTCACAGGCTGGCAATTCTGCACTCCAACAATATTTACCATAGCCAACACTTGGAAGCAAAGAAAATGTCCATCAACCGAGGAATGCACAAAGTAGAAGTGGTCCACGTACACAGTGGAAAATTACTCCAATAAAAAATAAAAATTAAATTTAAAAATCCAACAAAAGTAAGGAGACATCAGCTTGTGTGGGTTTGTCCGGGCACACTCCACTCTAATTTATAACCGAGAAACACCACAGGCCGCAAGGCTTTTCCCTAGTTACCAGGGTGGGGGACATAGAAAGGCTGCCGCCCTCTGGCAGTTACCTGCAAAAGCAGCTTTAAAGCCTGTGCTAATGGTCACTTCATAGGAACAAGTACTGCAGAACTGTAAATGAAACAGGCCCTCAAAATGTCTTGAGGGAGGTAAAGGCCAAAACATTTCAAAATGTGACACATACTTAAAGAGAACACTTTGAAGAACTAAGGGGTAACCACAGCTTGAAACATAGAAAAGGACATGCCTTAAAGCTCAATTTCAACAGATTATGTGGCACATTCGAATTCAACCACAGAGAGGTATCAGCTCACACTTGTCAGAATAACCATCAGCAAGAAAACTACAAACAATAAATGCTGAAGGTGTTGTGGAGAAATGCATACCCTCAACTTCAAAGGGGACGTAACTTGGAAAGGGCCACGAATGAGAACAGAATGGAGGTGCCTTAAAAAGGTAAACATTGAGCTACCATATGATCCAGCAGGCCCACTCCTCGACGTATAACCTAAGAAGAGAGAATTGGAAAGACACAGGCAGGCAAACCTGCATGGCACAGTATTACAATAGCCAAGATATGGAAGTAACCAAAAAGTCCACCAACAGATGGGTGGACAAGGAAGAACTCCTCCATGTAGAGATGGAATATTCGCTAGTGAAAAAATGAAACAATGCCATTTGTAGCACCACAGATGAGTCTAGACGTAATCACGCCACGTGTAGTAAGTGAGAAAGCAAAAGACACATATCCTATCATATCACTTTTAAGAGTTACTTAAAAATTGATACCAATGAAGATATTTCCACAGAGAAAGGCAATCACAGATTCATTAAAAACTTATGGTTCACCACATAGAAAGGGATGAGGATTGGATACATTACCATGTTGGGGTTAACAGAGATATACAAACCATGTGAAATATATGACCACCAAAGACGTACGGAAGACCAGGGGAAGACTACTCAACATTGTGTCATAACCTACATGCGAAAAGGATGCGAGGAAGTATAGATACATGTATATGTGTGAAAGAACCACATCTTGCACACCTAGAACAAACAAACCATTGTAATCATATTTGCTGGGATAAACAATAAAAAGTAAATTACAAATATGAACAAGAAGTAATGAGACATAAACTTAAAGGGCTTTTCCCTGGCACATTCCATTCTAATTTACAACCTAGAACACCACTTCCATTAAGGCTCTGTTTCCCTAGTAACCAAATTTGGTAAAGGGCAAATGCTGCCACCTTGTGGCCGTTTCCTGCAAGAACAGCTTTAAACTCAGAGCTAATGGTCACTTAACATTCCCAAGGACTCAGGGCTGTAAAGGACACCTGCCCTAAAAAATTGTGCTGAAGGAGGGAATGGACAAAAAAATTCAAAACAGGCAAATGTTTCAAGAAGAGAGTATGAAGAGTTAAGTTTTACTCACGCTCTTTTAAAAAAAAGGAAAATGGATAAAAGCTCAACCTCAGGGAGTGTTAGACCCATGCAATCTAATCTACAAAAAGTTTCAACTTACACCAGTCGACTTACCATCAGCCAAAAGTCTACGAACAATAAATGTTGAAGGGGTTTTTGAGAACTGTGTACACTCTACCTGCTGGTGAGACGTGAAGGGGTAACAGCCAATAATGAGAACAGAAAGGAGCTGTGTTTAAAAGTAAAACTGCAGGTACCATTGAATACAGCAGGCGCACCATTGGACCTCTCACCTGAGAAGACAAGAATCGAGAAGACACAGGCCGCAAAAGCTGCAGTGCAGCCTTATTCACAATAGCCAAGACAGTGGAGCAATCGAAATGTCCAACAACAGGTGAATGGATAAAGAAGAAGTGGTCCATGTACACAATGGAATAATAGCCATGGAAACCAATGAACCACTGCTCTCTGAGGCACCACAAATGAGTCTGGAGATAATCACGAAACATGAGGTAAGTCGGAAAGCAAAAGACCTATATTCTATGATATCCCTTATAGGCGTTATCTAATAACTGACACAAAGGAACATATTTCCACAGAGAAAGACACTCACAGACTTAGAAAACAAACTATGCGCATCTAAAAGGAAAGGTGGGGGGAATGGATAAATTAAGATTAGTGTTACTATATGTATACAAACACATATTATATACATATCTCAAAAAGACCAACCATATAGCAAGGGAGGTCTGCGGAACCCTCAGTAACATTTTACATGGGAAGAGGATCTGTACTTGAATAGACATATATAATGTACAAACGAACCAGACTGTGTACACCTAGGACAAACAATATTCTAAGCTTTACCCCAATTAAAAAAAATTTTAAAACCAAGAAGAAATAATGAGACATAAACTTATGGGGCTTTCTCCATGCACATTCCAATGTAATTTACAAACTAGGAACACGACTTCCAGAAAGGCTCTGCTGCCCTAGTAGCCAGATATGGGAATGGAGATATGCTGCCTGCTTGAGGCCACTTCCCACAACAGCAGCTTTAAACCCATTGCTAAAGGTCACTAAATATTCACCAAACTTGCAGTTCGGTAAAAGACACCTGCTTTCTAAAAAAATTCTGGGGTGCAAAATCGACCAAAAATTTCAAAAGAGGGCAACCTTCCAAGAACACAATTTCAAGAGTTATATTGTACTCCCAATTGTTTCCTTTTTTTTAACAGAAAAGAAAACGGTGGAGAAAAATGATGAGTTTTACGAATTTTCAAAGACATGCAAACCCAAATTACAAAAACCTATCAGCTCACAGCAGCCAGAAGGGCCATTAGCATAAATGCTGCAAACAATAAATGCTGAAGCGATTGTGGAGAAATGCGTACCCTCGATTCTAAGGGGGACGTGGTAAGAGCCACTAATGAAAACACAAAGAAGGTGCTTTGAAAAGGGTAACACGGTGCTACCAGTCAATCAATCACACCCACTGCTGGGCCTATCACCTGAGAAAATGAGAATCGAAAAGTCACAGGCTGGCAATTCTGCACTCCAACAATATTTACCATAGCCAACACTTGGAAGCAAAGAAAATGTCCATCAACCGAGGAATGCACAAAGTAGAAGTGGTCCACGTACACAGTGGAAAATTACTCCAATAAAAAATAAAAATTAAATTTAAAAATCCAACAAAAGTAAGGAGACATCAGCTTGTGTGGGTTTGTCCGGGCACACTCCACTCTAATTTATAACCGAGAAACACCACAGGCCGCAAGGCTTTTCCCTAGTTACCAGGGTGGGGGACATAGAAAGGCTGCCGCCCTCTGGCAGTTACCTGCAAAAGCAGCTTTAAAGCCTGTGCTAATGGTCACTTCATAGGAACAAGTACTGCAGAACTGTAAATGAAACAGGCCCTCAAAATGTCTTGAGGGAGGTAAAGGCCAAAACATTTCAAAATGTGACACATACTTAAAGAGAACACTTTGAAGAACTAAGGGGTAACCACAGCTTGAAACATAGAAAAGGACATGCCTTAAAGCTCAATTTCAACAGATTATGTGGCACATTCGAATTCAACCACAGAGAGGTATCAGCTCACACTTGTCAGAATAACCATCAGCAAGAAAACTACAAACAATAAATGCTGAAGGTGTTGTGGAGAAATGCATACCCTCAACTTCAAAGGGGACGTAACTTGGAAAGGGCCACGAATGAGAACAGAATGGAGGTGCCTTAAAAAGGTAAACATTGAGCTACCATATGATCCAGCAGGCCCACTCCTCGACGTATAACCTAAGAAGAGAGAATTGGAAAGACACAGGCAGGCAAACCTGCATGGCACAGTATTACAATAGCCAAGATATGGAAGTAACCAAAAAGTCCACCAACAGATGGGTGGACAAGGAAGAACTCCTCCATGTAGAGATGGAATATTCGCTAGTGAAAAAATGAAACAATGCCATTTGTAGCACCACAGATGAGTCTAGACGTAATCACGCCACGTGTAGTAAGTGAGAAAGCAAAAGACACATATCCTATCATATCACTTTTAAGAGTTACTTAAAAATTGATACCAATGAAGATATTTCCACAGAGAAAGGCAATCACAGATTCATTAAAAACTTATGGTTCACCACATAGAAAGGGATGAGGATTGGATACATTACCATGTTGGGGTTAACAGAGATATACAAACCATGTGAAATATATGACCACCAAAGACGTACGGAAGACCAGGGGAAGACTACTCAACATTGTGTCATAACCTACATGCGAAAAGGATGCGAGGAAGTATAGATACATGTATATGTGTGAAAGAACCACATCTTGCACACCTAGAACAAACAAACCATTGTAATCATATTTGCTGGGATAAACAATAAAAAGTAAATTACAAATATGAACAAGAAGTAATGAGACATAAACTTAAAGGGCTTTTCCCTGGCACATTCCATTCTAATTTACAACCTAGAACACCACTTCCATTAAGGCTCTGTTTCCCTAGTAACCAAATTTGGTAAAGGGCAAATGCTGCCACCTTGTGGCCGTTTCCTGCAAGAACAGCTTTAAACTCAGAGCTAATGGTCACTTAACATTCCCAAGGACTCAGGGCTGTAAAGGACACCTGCCCTAAAAAATTGTGCTGAAGGAGGGAATGGACAAAAAAATTCAAAACAGGCAAATGTTTCAAGAAGAGAGTATGAAGAGTTAAGTTTTACTCACGCTCTTTTAAAAAAAAGGAAAATGGATAAAAGCTCAACCTCAGGGAGTGTTAGACCCATGCAATCTAATCTACAAAAAGTTTCAACTTACACCAGTCGACTTACCATCAGCCAAAAGTCTACGAACAATAAATGTTGAAGGGGTTTTTGAGAACTGTGTACACTCTACCTGCTGGTGAGACGTGAAGGGGTAACAGCCAATAATGAGAACAGAAAGGAGCTGTGTTTAAAAGTAAAACTGCAGGTACCATTGAATACAGCAGGCGCACCATTGGACCTCTCACCTGAGAAGACAAGAATCGAGAAGACACAGGCCGCAAAAGCTGCAGTGCAGCCTTATTCACAATAGCCAAGACAGTGGAGCAATCGAAATGTCCAACAACAGGTGAATGGATAAAGAAGAAGTGGTCCATGTACACAATGGAATAATAGCCATGGAAACCAATGAACCACTGCTCTCTGAGGCACCACAAATGAGTCTGGAGATAATCACGAAACATGAGGTAAGTCGGAAAGCAAAAGACCTATATTCTATGATATCCCTTATAGGCGTTATCTAATAACTGACACAAAGGAACATATTTCCACAGAGAAAGACACTCACAGACTTAGAAAACAAACTATGCGCATCTAAAAGGAAAGGTGGGGGGAATGGATAAATTAAGATTAGTGTTACTATATGTATACAAACACATATTATATACATATCTCAAAAAGACCAACCATATAGCAAGGGAGGTCTGCGGAACCCTCAGTAACATTTTACATGGGAAGAGGATCTGTACTTGAATAGACATATATAATGTACAAACGAACCAGATTGTGTACACCTAGGACAAACAATATTCTAAGCTTTACCCCAATTAAAAAAAATTTTTAAACCAAGAAGAAATAATGAGACATAAACTTATGGGGCTTTCTCCATGCACATTCCAATGTAATTTACAAACTAGGAACACGACTTCCAGAAAGGCTCTGCTGCCCTAGTAGCCAGATATGGGAATGGAGATATGCTGCCTGCTTGAGGCCACTTCCCACAACAGCAGCTTTAAACCCATTGCTAAAGGTCACTAAATATTCACCAAACTTGCAGTTCGGTAAAAGACACCTGCTTTCTAAAAAAATTCTGGGGTGCAAAATCGACCAAAAATTTCAAAAGAGGGCAACCTTCCAAGAACACAATTTCAAGAGTTATATTGTACTCCCAATTGTTTCCTTTTTTTTAACAGAAAAGAAAACGGTGGAGAAAAATGATGAGTTTTACGAATTTTCAAAGACATGCAAACCCAAATTACAAAAACCTATCAGCTCACAGCAGCCAGAAGGGCCATTAGCATAAATGCTGCAAACAATAAATGCTGAAGCGATTGTGGAGAAATGCGTACCCTCGATTCTAAGGGGGACGTGGTAAGAGCCACTAATGAAAACACAAAGAAGGTGCTTTGAAAAGGGTAACACGGTGCTACCAGTCAATCAATCACACCCACTGCTGGGCCTATCACCTGAGAAAATGAGAATCGAAAAGTCACAGGCTGGCAATTCTGCACTCCAACAATATTTACCATAGCCAACACTTGGAAGCAAAGAAAATGTCCATCAACCGAGGAATGCACAAAGTAGAAGTGGTCCACGTACACAGTGGAAAATTACTCCAATAAAAAATAAAAATTAAATTTAAAAATCCAACAAAAGTAAGGAGACATCAGCTTGTGTGGGTTTGTCCGGGCACACTCCACTCTAATTTATAACCGAGAAACACCACAGGCCGCAAGGCTTTTCCCTAGTTACCAGGGTGGGGGACATAGAAAGGCTGCCGCCCTCTGGCAGTTACCTGCAAAAGCAGCTTTAAAGCCTGTGCTAATGGTCACTTCATAGGAACAAGTACTGCAGAACTGTAAATGAAACAGGCCCTCAAAATGTCTTGAGGGAGGTAAAGGCCAAAACATTTCAAAATGTGACACATACTTAAAGAGAACACTTTGAAGAACTAAGGGGTAACCACAGCTTGAAACATAGAAAAGGACATGCCTTAAAGCTCAATTTCAACAGATTATGTGGCACATTCGAATTCAACCACAGAGAGGTATCAGCTCACACTTGTCAGAATAACCATCAGCAAGAAAACTACAAACAATAAATGCTGAAGGTGTTGTGGAGAAATGCATACCCTCAACTTCAAAGGGGACGTAACTTGGAAAGGGCCACGAATGAGAACAGAATGGAGGTGCCTTAAAAAGGTAAACATTGAGCTACCATATGATCCAGCAGGCCCACTCCTCGACGTATAACCTAAGAAGAGAGAATTGGAAAGACACAGGCAGGCAAACCTGCATGGCACAGTATTACAATAGCCAAGATATGGAAGTAACCAAAAAGTCCACCAACAGATGGGTGGACAAGGAAGAACTCCTCCATGTAGAGATGGAATATTCGCTAGTGAAAAAATGAAACAATGCCATTTGTAGCACCACAGATGAGTCTAGACGTAATCACGCCACGTGTAGTAAGTGAGAAAGCAAAAGACACATATCCTATCATATCACTTTTAAGAGTTACTTAAAAATTGATACCAATGAAGATATTTCCACAGAGAAAGGCAATCACAGATTCATTAAAAACTTATGGTTCACCACATAGAAAGGGATGAGGATTGGATACATTACCATGTTGGGGTTAACAGAGATATACAAACCATGTGAAATATATGACCACCAAAGACGTACGGAAGACCAGGGGAAGACTACTCAACATTGTGTCATAACCTACATGCGAAAAGGATGCGAGGAAGTATAGATACATGTATATGTGTGAAAGAACCACATCTTGCACACCTAGAACAAACAAACCATTGTAATCATATTTGCTGGGATAAACAATAAAAAGTAAATTACAAATATGAACAAGAAGTAATGAGACATAAACTTAAAGGGCTTTTCCCTGGCACATTCCATTCTAATTTACAACCTAGAACACCACTTCCATTAAGGCTCTGTTTCCCTAGTAACCAAATTTGGTAAAGGGCAAATGCTGCCACCTTGTGGCCGTTTCCTGCAAGAACAGCTTTAAACTCAGAGCTAATGGTCACTTAACATTCCCAAGGACTCAGGGCTGTAAAGGACACCTGCCCTAAAAAATTGTGCTGAAGGAGGGAATGGACAAAAAAATTCAAAACAGGCAAATGTTTCAAGAAGAGAGTATGAAGAGTTAAGTTTTACTCACGCTCTTTTAAAAAAAAGGAAAATGGATAAAAGCTCAACCTCAGGGAGTGTTAGACCCATGCAATCTAATCTACAAAAAGTTTCAACTTACACCAGTCGACTTACCATCAGCCAAAAGTCTACGAACAATAAATGTTGAAGGGGTTTTTGAGAACTGTGTACACTCTACCTGCTGGTGAGACGTGAAGGGGTAACAGCCAATAATGAGAACAGAAAGGAGCTGTGTTTAAAAGTAAAACTGCAGGTACCATTGAATACAGCAGGCGCACCATTGGACCTCTCACCTGAGAAGACAAGAATCGAGAAGACACAGGCCGCAAAAGCTGCAGTGCAGCCTTATTCACAATAGCCAAGACAGTGGAGCAATCGAAATGTCCAACAACAGGTGAATGGATAAAGAAGAAGTGGTCCATGTACACAATGGAATAATAGCCATGGAAACCAATGAACCACTGCTCTCTGAGGCACCACAAATGAGTCTGGAGATAATCACGAAACATGAGGTAAGTCGGAAAGCAAAAGACCTATATTCTATGATATCCCTTATAGGCGTTATCTAATAACTGACACAAAGGAACATATTTCCACAGAGAAAGACACTCACAGACTTAGAAAACAAACTATGCGCATCTAAAAGGAAAGGTGGGGGGAATGGATAAATTAAGATTAGTGTTACTATATGTATACAAACACATATTATATACATATCTCAAAAAGACCAACCATATAGCAAGGGAGGTCTGCGGAACCCTCAGTAACATTTTACATGGGAAGAGGATCTGTACTTGAATAGACATATATAATGTACAAACGAACCAGATTGTGTACACCTAGGACAAACAATATTCTAAGCTTTACCCCAATTAAAAAAAATTTTTAAACCAAGAAGAAATAATGAGACATAAACTTATGGGGCTTTCTCCATGCACATTCCAATGTAATTTACAAACTAGGAACACGACTTCCAGAAAGGCTCTGCTGCCCTAGTAGCCAGATATGGGAATGGAGATATGCTGCCTGCTTGAGGCCACTTCCCACAACAGCAGCTTTAAACCCATTGCTAAAGGTCACTAAATATTCACCAAACTTGCAGTTCGGTAAAAGACACCTGCTTTCTAAAAAAATTCTGGGGTGCAAAATCGACCAAAAATTTCAAAAGAGGGCAACCTTCCAAGAACACAATTTCAAGAGTTATATTGTACTCCCAATTGTTTCCTTTTTTTTAACAGAAAAGAAAACGGTGGAGAAAAATGATGAGTTTTACGAATTTTCAAAGACATGCAAACCCAAATTACAAAAACCTATCAGCTCACAGCAGCCAGAAGGGCCATTAGCATAAATGCTGCAAACAATAAATGCTGAAGCGATTGTGGAGAAATGCGTACCCTCGATTCTAAGGGGGACGTGGTAAGAGCCACTAATGAAAACACAAAGAAGGTGCTTTGAAAAGGGTAACACGGTGCTACCAGTCAATCAATCACACCCACTGCTGGGCCTATCACCTGAGAAAATGAGAATCGAAAAGTCACAGGCTGGCAATTCTGCACTCCAACAATATTTACCATAGCCAACACTTGGAAGCAAAGAAAATGTCCATCAACCGAGGAATGCACAAAGTAGAAGTGGTCCACGTACACAGTGGAAAATTACTCCAATAAAAAATAAAAATTAAATTTAAAAATCCAACAAAAGTAAGGAGACATCAGCTTGTGTGGGTTTGTCCGGGCACACTCCACTCTAATTTATAACCGAGAAACACCACAGGCCGCAAGGCTTTTCCCTAGTTACCAGGGTGGGGGACATAGAAAGGCTGCCGCCCTCTGGCAGTTACCTGCAAAAGCAGCTTTAAAGCCTGTGCTAATGGTCACTTCATAGGAACAAGTACTGCAGAACTGTAAATGAAACAGGCCCTCAAAATGTCTTGAGGGAGGTAAAGGCCAAAACATTTCAAAATGTGACACATACTTAAAGAGAACACTTTGAAGAACTAAGGGGTAACCACAGCTTGAAACATAGAAAAGGACATGCCTTAAAGCTCAATTTCAACAGATTATGTGGCACATTCGAATTCAACCACAGAGAGGTATCAGCTCACACTTGTCAGAATAACCATCAGCAAGAAAACTACAAACAATAAATGCTGAAGGTGTTGTGGAGAAATGCATACCCTCAACTTCAAAGGGGACGTAACTTGGAAAGGGCCACGAATGAGAACAGAATGGAGGTGCCTTAAAAAGGTAAACATTGAGCTACCATATGATCCAGCAGGCCCACTCCTCGACGTATAACCTAAGAAGAGAGAATTGGAAAGACACAGGCAGGCAAACCTGCATGGCACAGTATTACAATAGCCAAGATATGGAAGTAACCAAAAAGTCCACCAACAGATGGGTGGACAAGGAAGAACTCCTCCATGTAGAGATGGAATATTCGCTAGTGAAAAAATGAAACAATGCCATTTGTAGCACCACAGATGAGTCTAGACGTAATCACGCCACGTGTAGTAAGTGAGAAAGCAAAAGACACATATCCTATCATATCACTTTTAAGAGTTACTTAAAAATTGATACCAATGAAGATATTTCCACAGAGAAAGGCAATCACAGATTCATTAAAAACTTATGGTTCACCACATAGAAAGGGATGAGGATTGGATACATTACCATGTTGGGGTTAACAGAGATATACAAACCATGTGAAATATATGACCACCAAAGACGTACGGAAGACCAGGGGAAGACTACTCAACATTGTGTCATAACCTACATGCGAAAAGGATGCGAGGAAGTATAGATACATGTATATGTGTGAAAGAACCACATCTTGCACACCTAGAACAAACAAACCATTGTAATCATATTTGCTGGGATAAACAATAAAAAGTAAATTACAAATATGAACAAGAAGTAATGAGACATAAACTTAAAGGGCTTTTCCCTGGCACATTCCATTCTAATTTACAACCTAGAACACCACTTCCATTAAGGCTCTGTTTCCCTAGTAACCAAATTTGGTAAAGGGCAAATGCTGCCACCTTGTGGCCGTTTCCTGCAAGAACAGCTTTAAACTCAGAGCTAATGGTCACTTAACATTCCCAAGGACTCAGGGCTGTAAAGGACACCTGCCCTAAAAAATTGTGCTGAAGGAGGGAATGGACAAAAAAATTCAAAACAGGCAAATGTTTCAAGAAGAGAGTATGAAGAGTTAAGTTTTACTCACGCTCTTTTAAAAAAAAGGAAAATGGATAAAAGCTCAACCTCAGGGAGTGTTAGACCCATGCAATCTAATCTACAAAAAGTTTCAACTTACACCAGTCGACTTACCATCAGCCAAAAGTCTACGAACAATAAATGTTGAAGGGGTTTTTGAGAACTGTGTACACTCTACCTGCTGGTGAGACGTGAAGGGGTAACAGCCAATAATGAGAACAGAAAGGAGCTGTGTTTAAAAGTAAAACTGCAGGTACCATTGAATACAGCAGGCGCACCATTGGACCTCTCACCTGAGAAGACAAGAATCGAGAAGACACAGGCCGCAAAAGCTGCAGTGCAGCCTTATTCACAATAGCCAAGACAGTGGAGCAATCGAAATGTCCAACAACAGGTGAATGGATAAAGAAGAAGTGGTCCATGTACACAATGGAATAATAGCCATGGAAACCAATGAACCACTGCTCTCTGAGGCACCACAAATGAGTCTGGAGATAATCACGAAACATGAGGTAAGTCGGAAAGCAAAAGACCTATATTCTATGATATCCCTTATAGGCGTTATCTAATAACTGACACAAAGGAACATATTTCCACAGAGAAAGACACTCACAGACTTAGAAAACAAACTATGCGCATCTAAAAGGAAAGGTGGGGGGAATGGATAAATTAAGATTAGTGTTACTATATGTATACAAACACATATTATATACATATCTCAAAAAGACCAACCATATAGCAAGGGAGGTCTGCGGAACCCTCAGTAACATTTTACATGGGAAGAGGATCTGTACTTGAATAGACATATATAATGTACAAACGAACCAGATTGTGTACACCTAGGACAAACAATATTCTAAGCTTTACCCCAATTAAAAAAAATTTTTAAACCAAGAAGAAATAATGAGACATAAACTTATGGGGCTTTCTCCATGCACATTCCAATGTAATTTACAAACTAGGAACACGACTTCCAGAAAGGCTCTGCTGCCCTAGTAGCCAGATATGGGAATGGAGATATGCTGCCTGCTTGAGGCCACTTCCCACAACAGCAGCTTTAAACCCATTGCTAAAGGTCACTAAATATTCACCAAACTTGCAGTTCGGTAAAAGACACCTGCTTTCTAAAAAAATTCTGGGGTGCAAAATCGACCAAAAATTTCAAAAGAGGGCAACCTTCCAAGAACACAATTTCAAGAGTTATATTGTACTCCCAATTGTTTCCTTTTTTTTAACAGAAAAGAAAACGGTGGAGAAAAATGATGAGTTTTACGAATTTTCAAAGACATGCAAACCCAAATTACAAAAACCTATCAGCTCACAGCAGCCAGAAGGGCCATTAGCATAAATGCTGCAAACAATAAATGCTGAAGCGATTGTGGAGAAATGCGTACCCTCGATTCTAAGGGGGACGTGGTAAGAGCCACTAATGAAAACACAAAGAAGGTGCTTTGAAAAGGGTAACACGGTGCTACCAGTCAATCAATCACACCCACTGCTGGGCCTATCACCTGAGAAAATGAGAATCGAAAAGTCACAGGCTGGCAATTCTGCACTCCAACAATATTTACCATAGCCAACACTTGGAAGCAAAGAAAATGTCCATCAACCGAGGAATGCACAAAGTAGAAGTGGTCCACGTACACAGTGGAAAATTACTCCAATAAAAAATAAAAATTAAATTTAAAAATCCAACAAAAGTAAGGAGACATCAGCTTGTGTGGGTTTGTCCGGGCACACTCCACTCTAATTTATAACCGAGAAACACCACAGGCCGCAAGGCTTTTCCCTAGTTACCAGGGTGGGGGACATAGAAAGGCTGCCGCCCTCTGGCAGTTACCTGCAAAAGCAGCTTTAAAGCCTGTGCTAATGGTCACTTCATAGGAACAAGTACTGCAGAACTGTAAATGAAACAGGCCCTCAAAATGTCTTGAGGGAGGTAAAGGCCAAAACATTTCAAAATGTGACACATACTTAAAGAGAACACTTTGAAGAACTAAGGGGTAACCACAGCTTGAAACATAGAAAAGGACATGCCTTAAAGCTCAATTTCAACAGATTATGTGGCACATTCGAATTCAACCACAGAGAGGTATCAGCTCACACTTGTCAGAATAACCATCAGCAAGAAAACTACAAACAATAAATGCTGAAGGTGTTGTGGAGAAATGCATACCCTCAACTTCAAAGGGGACGTAACTTGGAAAGGGCCACGAATGAGAACAGAATGGAGGTGCCTTAAAAAGGTAAACATTGAGCTACCATATGATCCAGCAGGCCCACTCCTCGACGTATAACCTAAGAAGAGAGAATTGGAAAGACACAGGCAGGCAAACCTGCATGGCACAGTATTACAATAGCCAAGATATGGAAGTAACCAAAAAGTCCACCAACAGATGGGTGGACAAGGAAGAACTCCTCCATGTAGAGATGGAATATTCGCTAGTGAAAAAATGAAACAATGCCATTTGTAGCACCACAGATGAGTCTAGACGTAATCACGCCACGTGTAGTAAGTGAGAAAGCAAAAGACACATATCCTATCATATCACTTTTAAGAGTTACTTAAAAATTGATACCAATGAAGATATTTCCACAGAGAAAGGCAATCACAGATTCATTAAAAACTTATGGTTCACCACATAGAAAGGGATGAGGATTGGATACATTACCATGTTGGGGTTAACAGAGATATACAAACCATGTGAAATATATGACCACCAAAGACGTACGGAAGACCAGGGGAAGACTACTCAACATTGTGTCATAACCTACATGCGAAAAGGATGCGAGGAAGTATAGATACATGTATATGTGTGAAAGAACCACATCTTGCACACCTAGAACAAACAAACCATTGTAATCATATTTGCTGGGATAAACAATAAAAAGTAAATTACAAATATGAACAAGAAGTAATGAGACATAAACTTAAAGGGCTTTTCCCTGGCACATTCCATTCTAATTTACAACCTAGAACACCACTTCCATTAAGGCTCTGTTTCCCTAGTAACCAAATTTGGTAAAGGGCAAATGCTGCCACCTTGTGGCCGTTTCCTGCAAGAACAGCTTTAAACTCAGAGCTAATGGTCACTTAACATTCCCAAGGACTCAGGGCTGTAAAGGACACCTGCCCTAAAAAATTGTGCTGAAGGAGGGAATGGACAAAAAAATTCAAAACAGGCAAATGTTTCAAGAAGAGAGTATGAAGAGTTAAGTTTTACTCACGCTCTTTTAAAAAAAAGGAAAATGGATAAAAGCTCAACCTCAGGGAGTGTTAGACCCATGCAATCTAATCTACAAAAAGTTTCAACTTACACCAGTCGACTTACCATCAGCCAAAAGTCTACGAACAATAAATGTTGAAGGGGTTTTTGAGAACTGTGTACACTCTACCTGCTGGTGAGACGTGAAGGGGTAACAGCCAATAATGAGAACAGAAAGGAGCTGTGTTTAAAAGTAAAACTGCAGGTACCATTGAATACAGCAGGCGCACCATTGGACCTCTCACCTGAGAAGACAAGAATCGAGAAGACACAGGCCGCAAAAGCTGCAGTGCAGCCTTATTCACAATAGCCAAGACAGTGGAGCAATCGAAATGTCCAACAACAGGTGAATGGATAAAGAAGAAGTGGTCCATGTACACAATGGAATAATAGCCATGGAAACCAATGAACCACTGCTCTCTGAGGCACCACAAATGAGTCTGGAGATAATCACGAAACATGAGGTAAGTCGGAAAGCAAAAGACCTATATTCTATGATATCCCTTATAGGCGTTATCTAATAACTGACACAAAGGAACATATTTCCACAGAGAAAGACACTCACAGACTTAGAAAACAAACTATGCGCATCTAAAAGGAAAGGTGGGGGGAATGGATAAATTAAGATTAGTGTTACTATATGTATACAAACACATATTATATACATATCTCAAAAAGACCAACCATATAGCAAGGGAGGTCTGCGGAACCCTCAGTAACATTTTACATGGGAAGAGGATCTGTACTTGAATAGACATATATAATGTACAAACGAACCAGACTGTGTACACCTAGGACAAACAATATTCTAAGCTTTACCCCAATTAAAAAAAATTTTAAAACCAAGAAGAAATAATGAGACATAAACTTATGGGGCTTTCTCCATGCACATTCCAATGTAATTTACAAACTAGGAACACGACTTCCAGAAAGGCTCTGCTGCCCTAGTAGCCAGATATGGGAATGGAGATATGCTGCCTGCTTGAGGCCACTTCCCACAACAGCAGCTTTAAACCCATTGCTAAAGGTCACTAAATATTCACCAAACTTGCAGTTCGGTAAAAGACACCTGCTTTCTAAAAAAATTCTGGGGTGCAAAATCGACCAAAAATTTCAAAAGAGGTCAACCTTCCAAGAACACACTTTCAAGAGTTATATTGTACTCCCAATTGTTTCCTTTTTTTTAACAGAAAAGAAAACGGTGGAGAAAAATGATGAGTTTTACGAATTTTCAAAGACATGCAAACCCAAATTACAAAAACCTATCAGCTCACAGCAGCCAGAAGGGCCATTAGCATAAATGCTGCAAACAATAAATGCTGAAGCGATTGTGGAGAAATGCGTACCCTCGATTCTAAGGGGGACGTGGTAAGAGCCACTAATGAAAACACAAAGAAGGTGCTTTGAAAAGGGTAACACGGTGCTACCAGTCAATCAATCACACCCACTGCTGGGCCTATCACCTGAGAAAATGAGAATCGAAAAGTCACAGGCTGGCAATTCTGCACTCCAACAATATTTACCATAGCCAACACTTGGAAGCAAAGAAAATGTCCATCAACCGAGGAATGCACAAAGTAGAAGTGGTCCACGTACACAGTGGAAAATTACTCCAATAAAAAATAAAAATTAAATTTAAAAATCCAACAAAAGTAAGGAGACATCAGCTTGTGTGGGTTTGTCCGGGCACACTCCACTCTAATTTATAACCGAGAAACACCACAGGCCGCAAGGCTTTTCCCTAGTTACCAGGGTGGGGGACATAGAAAGGCTGCCGCCCTCTGGCAGTTACCTGCAAAAGCAGCTTTAAAGCCTGTGCTAATGGTCACTTCATAGGAACAAGTACTGCAGAACTGTAAATGAAACAGGCCCTCAAAATGTCTTGAGGGAGGTAAAGGCCAAAACATTTCAAAATGTGACACATACTTAAAGAGAACACTTTGAAGAACTAAGGGGTAACCACAGCTTGAAACATAGAAAAGGACATGCCTTAAAGCTCAATTTCAACAGATTATGTGGCACATTCGAATTCAACCACAGAGAGGTATCAGCTCACACTTGTCAGAATAACCATCAGCAAGAAAACTACAAACAATAAATGCTGAAGGTGTTGTGGAGAAATGCATACCCTCAACTTCAAAGGGGACGTAACTTGGAAAGGGCCACGAATGAGAACAGAATGGAGGTGCCTTAAAAAGGTAAACATTGAGCTACCATATGATCCAGCAGGCCCACTCCTCGACGTATAACCTAAGAAGAGAGAATTGGAAAGACACAGGCAGGCAAACCTGCATGGCACAGTATTACAATAGCCAAGATATGGAAGTAACCAAAAAGTCCACCAACAGATGGGTGGACAAGGAAGAACTCCTCCATGTAGAGATGGAATATTCGCTAGTGAAAAAATGAAACAATGCCATTTGTAGCACCACAGATGAGTCTAGACGTAATCACGCCACGTGTAGTAAGTGAGAAAGCAAAAGACACATATCCTATCATATCACTTTTAAGAGTTACTTAAAAATTGATACCAATGAAGATATTTCCACAGAGAAAGGCAATCACAGATTCATTAAAAACTTATGGTTCACCACATAGAAAGGGATGAGGATTGGATACATTACCATGTTGGGGTTAACAGAGATATACAAACCATGTGAAATATATGACCACCAAAGACGTACGGAAGACCAGGGGAAGACTACTCAACATTGTGTCATAACCTACATGCGAAAAGGATGCGAGGAAGTATAGATACATGTATATGTGTGAAAGAACCACATCTTGCACACCTAGAACAAACAAACCATTGTAATCATATTTGCTGGGATAAACAATAAAAAGTAAATTACAAATATGAACAAGAAGTAATGAGACATAAACTTAAAGGGCTTTTCCCTGGCACATTCCATTCTAATTTACAACCTAGAACACCACTTCCATTAAGGCTCTGTTTCCCTAGTAACCAAATTTGGTAAAGGGGAAATGCTGCCACCTTGTGGCCGTTTCCTGCAAGAACAGCTTTAAACTCACAGCTAATGGTCACTTAACATTCCCAAGGACTCAGGGCTGTAAAGGACACCTGCCCTAAAAAATTGTGCTGAAGGAGGGAATGGACAAAAAAATTCAAAACAGGCAAATGTTTCAAGAAGAGAGTATGAAGAGTTAAGTTTTACTCACGCTCTTTTAAAAAAAAAGGAAAATGGATAAAAGCTCAACCTCAGGGAGTGTTAGACCCATGCAATCTAATCTACAAAAAGTTTCAACTTACACCAGTCGACTTACCATCAGCCAAAAGTCTACGAACAATAAATGTTGAAGGGGTTTTTGAGAACTGTGTACACTCTACCTGCTGGTGAGACGTGAAGGGGTAACAGCCAATAATGAGAACAGAAAGGAGCTGTGTTTAAAAGTAAAACTGCAGGTACCATTGAATACAGCAGGCGCACCATTGGACCTCTCACCTGAGAAGACAAGAATCGAGAAGACACAGGCCGCAAAAGCTGCAGTGCAGCCTTATTCACAATAGCCAAGACAGTGGAGCAATCGAAATGTCCAACAACAGGTGAATGGATAAAGAAGAAGTGGTCCATGTACACAATGGAATAATAGCCATGGAAACCAATGAACCACTGCTCTCTGAGGCACCACAAATGAGTCTGGAGATAATCACGAAACATGAGGTAAGTCAGAAAGCAAAAGACCTATATTCTATGATATCCCTTATAGGCGTTATCTAATAACTGACACAAAGGAACATATTTCCACAGAGAAAGACACTCACAGACTTAGAAAACAAACTATGCGCATCTAAAAGGAAAGGTGGGGGGAATGGATAAATTAAGATTAGTGTTACTATATGTATACAAACACATATTATATACATATCTCAAAAAGACCAACCATATAGCAAGGGAGGTCTGCGGAACCCTCAGTAACATTTTACATGGGAAGAGGATCTGTACTTGAATAGACATATATAATGTACAAACGAACCAGATTGTGTACACCTAGGACAAACAATATTCTAAGCTTTACCCCAATTAAAAAAAATTTTTAAACCAAGAAGAAATAATGAGACATAAACTTATGGGGCTTTCTCCATGCACATTCCAATGTAATTTACAAACTAGGAACACGACTTCCAGAAAGGCTCTGCTGCCCTAGTAGCCAGATATGGGAATGGAGATATGCTGCCTGCTTGAGGCCACTTCCCACAACAGCAGCTTTAAACCCATTGCTAAAGGTCACTAAATATTCACCAAACTTGCAGTTCGGTAAAAGACACCTGCTTTCTAAAAAAATTCTGGGGTGCAAAATCGACCAAAAATTTCAAAAGAGGTCAACCTTCCAAGAACACACTTTCAAGAGTTATATTGTACTCCCAATTGTTTCCTTTTTTTTAACAGAAAAGAAAACGGTGGAGAAAAATGATGAGTTTTACGAATTTTCAAAGACATGCAAACCCAAATTACAAAAACCTATCAGCTCACAGCAGCCAGAAGGGCCATTAGCATAAATGCTGCAAACAATAAATGCTGAAGCGATTGTGGAGAAATGCGTACCCTCGATTCTAAGGGGGACGTGGTAAGAGCCACTAATGAAAACACAAAGAAGGTGCTTTGAAAAGGGTAACACGGTGCTACCAGTCAATCAATCACACCCACTGCTGGGCCTATCACCTGAGAAAATGAGAATCGAAAAGTCACAGGCTGGCAATTCTGCACTCCAACAATATTTACCATAGCCAACACTTGGAAGCAAAGAAAATGTCCATCAACCGAGGAATGCACAAAGTAGAAGTGGTCCACGTACACAGTGGAAAATTACTCCAATAAAAAATAAAAATTAAATTTAAAAATCCAACAAAAGTAAGGAGACATCAGCTTGTGTGGGTTTGTCCGGGCACACTCCACTCTAATTTATAACCGAGAAACACCACAGGCCGCAAGGCTTTTCCCTAGTTACCAGGGTGGGGGACATAGAAAGGCTGCCGCCCTCTGGCAGTTACCTGCAAAAGCAGCTTTAAAGCCTGTGCTAATGGTCACTTCATAGGAACAAGTACTGCAGAACTGTAAATGAAACAGGCCCTCAAAATGTCTTGAGGGAGGTAAAGGCCAAAACATTTCAAAATGTGACACATACTTAAAGAGAACACTTTGAAGAACTAAGGGGTAACCACAGCTTGAAACATAGAAAAGGACATGCCTTAAAGCTCAATTTCAACAGATTATGTGGCACATTCGAATTCAACCACAGAGAGGTATCAGCTCACACTTGTCAGAATAACCATCAGCAAGAAAACTACAAACAATAAATGCTGAAGGTGTTGTGGAGAAATGCATACCCTCAACTTCAAAGGGGACGTAACTTGGAAAGGGCCACGAATGAGAACAGAATGGAGGTGCCTTAAAAAGGTAAACATTGAGCTACCATATGATCCAGCAGGCCCACTCCTCGACGTATAACCTAAGAAGAGAGAATTGGAAAGACACAGGCAGGCAAACCTGCATGGCACAGTATTACAATAGCCAAGATATGGAAGTAACCAAAAAGTCCACCAACAGATGGGTGGACAAGGAAGAACTCCTCCATGTAGAGATGGAATATTCGCTAGTGAAAAAATGAAACAATGCCATTTGTAGCACCACAGATGAGTCTAGACGTAATCACGCCACGTGTAGTAAGTGAGAAAGCAAAAGACACATATCCTATCATATCACTTTTAAGAGTTACTTAAAAATTGATACCAATGAAGATATTTCCACAGAGAAAGGCAATCACAGATTCATTAAAAACTTATGGTTCACCACATAGAAAGGGATGAGGATTGGATACATTACCATGTTGGGGTTAACAGAGATATACAAACCATGTGAAATATATGACCACCAAAGACGTACGGAAGACCAGGGGAAGACTACTCAACATTGTGTCATAACCTACATGCGAAAAGGATGCGAGGAAGTATAGATACATGTATATGTGTGAAAGAACCACATCTTGCACACCTAGAACAAACAAACCATTGTAATCATATTTGCTGGGATAAACAATAAAAAGTAAATTACAAATATGAACAAGAAGTAATGAGACATAAACTTAAAGGGCTTTTCCCTGGCACATTCCATTCTAATTTACAACCTAGAACACCACTTCCATTAAGGCTCTGTTTCCCTAGTAACCAAATTTGGTAAAGGGGAAATGCTGCCACCTTGTGGCCGTTTCCTGCAAGAACAGCTTTAAACTCACAGCTAATGGTCACTTAACATTCCCAAGGACTCAGGGCTGTAAAGGACACCTGCCCTAAAAAATTGTGCTGAAGGAGGGAATGGACAAAAAAATTCAAAACAGGCAAATGTTTCAAGAAGAGAGTATGAAGAGTTAAGTTTTACTCACGCTCTTTTAAAAAAAAGGAAAATGGATAAAAGCTCAACCTCAGGGAGTGTTAGACCCATGCAATCTAATCTACAAAAAGTTTCAACTTACACCAGTCGACTTACCATCAGCCAAAAGTCTACGAACAATAAATGTTGAAGGGGTTTTTGAGAACTGTGTACACTCTACCTGCTGGTGAGACGTGAAGGGGTAACAGCCAATAATGAGAACAGAAAGGAGCTGTGTTTAAAAGTAAAACTGCAGGTACCATTGAATACAGCAGGCGCACCATTGGACCTCTCACCTGAGAAGACAAGAATCGAGAAGACACAGGCCGCAAAAGCTGCAGTGCAGCCTTATTCACAATAGCCAAGACAGTGGAGCAATCGAAATGTCCAACAACAGGTGAATGGATAAAGAAGAAGTGGTCCATGTACACAATGGAATAATAGCCATGGAAACCAATGAACCACTGCTCTCTGAGGCACCACAAATGAGTCTGGAGATAATCACGAAACATGAGGTAAGTCGGAAAGCAAAAGACCTATATTCTATGATATCCCTTATAGGCGTTATCTAATAACTGACACAAAGGAACATATTTCCACAGAGAAAGACACTCACAGACTTAGAAAACAAACTATGCGCATCTAAAAGGAAAGGTGGGGGGAATGGATAAATTAAGATTAGTGTTACTATATGTATACAAACACATATTATATACATATCTCAAAAAGACCAACCATATAGCAAGGGAGGTCTGCGGAACCCTCAGTAACATTTTACATGGGAAGAGGATCTGTACTTGAATAGACATATATAATGTACAAACGAACCAGATTGTGTACACCTAGGACAAACAATATTCTAAGCTTTACCCCAATTAAAAAAAATTTTTAAACCAAGAAGAAATAATGAGACATAAACTTATGGGGCTTTCTCCATGCACATTCCAATGTAATTTACAAACTAGGAACACGACTTCCAGAAAGGCTCTGCTGCCCTAGTAGCCAGATATGGGAATGGAGATATGCTGCCTGCTTGAGGCCACTTCCCACAACAGCAGCTTTAAACCCATTGCTAAAGGTCACTAAATATTCACCAAACTTGCAGTTCGGTAAAAGACACCTGCTTTCTAAAAAAATTCTGGGGTGCAAAATCGACCAAAAATTTCAAAAGAGGGCAACCTTCCAAGAACACACTTTCAAGAGTTATATTGTACTCCCAATTGTTTCCTTTTTTTTAACAGAAAAGAAAACGGTGGAGAAAAATGATGAGTTTTACGAATTTTCAAAGACATGCAAACCCAAATTACAAAAACCTATCAGCTCACAGCAGCCAGAAGGGCCATTAGCATAAATGCTGCAAACAATAAATGCTGAAGCGATTGTGGAGAAATGCGTACCCTCGATTCTAAGGGGGACGTGGTAAGAGCCACTAATGAAAACACAAAGAAGGTGCTTTGAAAAGGGTAACACGGTGCTACCAGTCAATCAATCACACCCACTGCTGGGCCTATCACCTGAGAAAATGAGAATCGAAAAGTCACAGGCTGGCAATTCTGCACTCCAACAATATTTACCATAGCCAACACTTGGAAGCAAAGAAAATGTCCATCAACCGAGGAATGCACAAAGTAGAAGTGGTCCACGTACACAGTGGAAAATTACTCCAATAAAAAATAAAAATTAAATTTAAAAATCCAACAAAAGTAAGGAGACATCAGCTTGTGTGGGTTTGTCCGGGCACACTCCACTCTAATTTATAACCGAGAAACACCACAGGCCGCAAGGCTTTTCCCTAGTTACCAGGGTGGGGGACATAGAAAGGCTGCCGCCCTCTGGCAGTTACCTGCAAAAGCAGCTTTAAAGCCTGTGCTAATGGTCACTTCATAGGAACAAGTACTGCAGAACTGTAAATGAAACAGGCCCTCAAAACGTCTTGAGGGAGGTAAAGGCCAAAACATTTCAAAATGTGACACATACTTAAAGAGAACACTTTGAAGAACTAAGGGGTAACCACAGCTTGAAACATAGAAAAGGACATGCCTTAAAGCTCAATTTCAACAGATTATGTGGCACATTCGAATTCAACCACAGAGAGGTATCAGCTCACACTTGTCAGAATAACCATCAGCAAGAAAACTACAAACAATAAATGCTGAAGGTGTTGTGGAGAAATGCATACCCTCAACTTCAAAGGGGACGTAACTTGGAAAGGGCCACGAATGAGAACAGAATGGAGGTGCCTTAAAAAGGTAAACATTGAGCTACCATATGATCCAGCAGGCCCACTCCTCGACGTATAACCTAAGAAGAGAGAATTGGAAAGACACAGGCAGGCAAACCTGCATGGCACAGTATTACAATAGCCAAGATATGGAAGTAACCAAAAAGTCCACCAACAGATGGGTGGACAAGGAAGAACTCCTCCATGTAGAGATGGAATATTCGCTAGTGAAAAAATGAAACAATGCCATTTGTAGCACCACAGATGAGTCTAGACGTAATCACGCCACGTGTAGTAAGTGAGAAAGCAAAAGACACATATCCTATCATATCACTTTTAAGAGTTACTTAAAAATTGATACCAATGAAGATATTTCCACAGAGAAAGGCAATCACAGATTCATTAAAAACTTATGGTTCACCACATAGAAAGGGATGAGGATTGGATACATTACCATGTTGGGGTTAACAGAGATATACAAACCATGTGAAATATATGACCACCAAAGACGTACGGAAGACCAGGGGAAGACTACTCAACATTGTGTCATAACCTACATGCGAAAAGGATGCGAGGAAGTATAGATACATGTATATGTGTGAAAGAACCACATCTTGCACACCTAGAACAAACAAACCATTGTAATCATATTTGCTGGGATAAACAATAAAAAGTAAATTACAAATATGAACAAGAAGTAATGAGACATAAACTTAAAGGGCTTTTCCCTGGCACATTCCATTCTAATTTACAACCTAGAACACCACTTCCATTAAGGCTCTGTTTCCCTAGTAACCAAATTTGGTAAAGGGGAAATGCTGCCACCTTGTGGCCGTTTCCTGCAAGAACAGCTTTAAACTCACAGCTAATGGTCACTTAACATTCCCAAGGACTCAGGGCTGTAAAGGACACCTGCCCTAAAAAATTGTGCTGAAGGAGGGAATGGACAAAAAAATTCAAAACAGGCAAATGTTTCAAGAAGAGAGTATGAAGAGTTAAGTTTTACTCACGCTCTTTTAAAAAAAAGGAAAATGGATAAAAGCTCAACCTCAGGGAGTGTTAGACCCATGCAATCTAATCTACAAAAAGTTTCAACTTACACCAGTCGACTTACCATCAGCCAAAAGTCTACGAACAATAAATGTTGAAGGGGTTTTTGAGAACTGTGTACACTCTACCTGCTGGTGAGACGTGAAGGGGTAACAGCCAATAATGAGAACAGAAAGGAGCTGTGTTTAAAAGTAAAACTGCAGGTACCATTGAATACAGCAGGCGCACCATTGGACCTCTCACCTGAGAAGACAAGAATCGAGAAGACACAGGCCGCAAAAGCTGCAGTGCAGCCTTATTCACAATAGCCAAGACAGTGGAGCAATCGAAATGTCCAACAACAGGTGAATGGATACAGAAGAAGTGGTCCATGTACACAATGGAATAATAGCCATGGAAACCAATGAACCACTGCTCTCTGAGGCACCACAAATGAGTCTGGAGATAATCACGAAACATGAGGTAAGTCGGAAAGCAAAAGACCTATATTCTATGATATCCCTTATAGGCGTTATCTAATAACTGACACAAAGGAACATATTTCCACAGAGAAAGACACTCACAGACTTAGAAAACAAACTATGCGCATCTAAAAGGAAAGGTGGGGGGAATGGATAAATTAAGATTAGTGTTACTATATGTATACAAACACATATTATATACATATCTCAAAAAGACCAACCATATAGCAAGGGAGGTCTGCGGAACCCTCAGTAACATTTTACATGGGAAGAGGATCTGTACTTGAATAGACATATATAATGTACAAACGAACCAGACTGTGTACACCTAGGACAAACAATATTCTAAGCTTTACCCCAATTAAAAAAAATTTTTAAACCAAGAAGAAATAATGAGACATAAACTTATGGGGCTTTCTCCATGCACATTCCAATGTAATTTACAAACTAGGAACACGACTTCCAGAAAGGCTCTGCTGCCCTAGTAGCCAGATATGGGAATGGAGATATGCTGCCTGCTTGAGGCCACTTCCCACAACAGCAGCTTTAAACCCATTGCTAAAGGTCACTAAATATTCACCAAACTTGCAGTTCGGTAAAAGACACCTGCTTTCTAAAAAAATTCTGGGGTGCAAAATCGACCAAAAATTTCAAAAGAGGGCAACCTTCCAAGAACACACTTTCAAGAGTTATATTGTACTCCCAATTGTTTCCTTTTTTTTAACAGAAAAGAAAACGGTGGAGAAAAATGATGAGTTTTACGAATTTTCAAAGACATGCAAACCCAAATTACAAAAACCTATCAGCTCACAGCAGCCAGAAGGGCCATTAGCATAAATGCTGCAAACCATAAATGCTGAAGCGATTGTGGAGAAATGCGTACCCTCGATTCTAAGGGGGACGTGGTAAGAGCCACTAATGAAAACACAAAGAAGGTGCTTTGAAAAGGGTAACACGGTGCTACCAGTCAATCAATCACACCCACTGCTGGGCCTATCACCTGAGAAAATGAGAATCGAAAAGTCACAGGCTGGCAATTCTGCACTCCAACAATATTTACCATAGCCAACACTTGGAAGCAAAGAAAATGTCCATCAACCGAGGAATGCACAAAGTAGAAGTGGTCCACGTACACAGTGGAAAATTACTCCAATAAAAAATAAAAATTAAATTTAAAAATCCAACAAAAGTAAGGAGACATCAGCTTGTGTGGGTTTGTCCGGGCACACTCCACTCTAATTTATAACCGAGAAACACCACAGGCCGCAAGGCTTTTCCCTAGTTACCAGGGTGGGGGACATAGAAAGGCTGCCGCCCTCTGGCAGTTACCTGCAAAAGCAGCTTTAAAGCCTGTGCTAATGGTCACTTCATAGGAACAAGTACTGCAGAACTGTAAATGAAACAGGCCCTCAAAATGTCTTGAGGGAGGTAAAGGCCAAAACATTTCAAAATGTGACACATACTTAAAGAGAACACTTTGAAGAACTAAGGGGTAACCACAGCTTGAAACATAGAAAAGGACATGCCTTAAAGCTCAATTTCAACAGATTATGTGGCACATTCGAATTCAACCACAGAGAGGTATCAGCTCACACTTGTCAGAATAACCATCAGCAAGAAAACTACAAACAATAAATGCTGAAGGTGTTGTGGAGAAATGCATACCCTCAACTTCAAAGGGGACGTAACTTGGAAAGGGCCACGAATGAGAACAGAATGGAGGTGCCTTAAAAAGGTAAACATTGAGCTACCATATGATCCAGCAGGCCCACTCCTCGACGTATAACCTAAGAAGAGAGAATTGGAAAGACACAGGCAGGCAAACCTGCATGGCACAGTATTACAATAGCCAAGATATGGAAGTAACCAAAAAGTCCACCAACAGATGGGTGGACAAGGAAGAACTCCTCCATGTAGAGATGGAATATTCGCTAGTGAAAAAATGAAACAATGCCATTTGTAGCACCACAGATGAGTCTAGACGTAATCACGCCACGTGTAGTAAGTGAGAAAGCAAAAGACACATATCCTATCATATCACTTTTAAGAGTTACTTAAAAATTGATACCAATGAAGATATTTCCACAGAGAAAGGCAATCACAGATTCATTAAAAACTTATGGTTCACCACATAGAAAGGGATGAGGATTGGATACATTACCATGTTGGGGTTAACAGAGATATACAAACCATGTGAAATATATGACCACCAAAGACGTACGGAAGACCAGGGGAAGACTACTCAACATTGTGTCATAACCTACATGCGAAAAGGATGCGAGGAAGTATAGATACATGTATATGTGTGAAAGAACCACATCTTGCACACCTAGAACAAACAAACCATTGTAATCATATTTGCTGGGATAAACAATAAAAAGTAAATTACAAATATGAACAAGAAGTAATGAGACATAAACTTAAAGGGCTTTTCCCTGGCACATTCCATTCTAATTTACAACCTAGAACACCACTTCCATTAAGGCTCTGTTTCCCTAGTAACCAAATTTGGTAAAGGGGAAATGCTGCCACCTTGTGGCCGTTTCCTGCAAGAACAGCTTTAAACTCACAGCTAATGGTCACTTAACATTCCCAAGGACTCAGGGCTGTAAAGGACACCTGCCCTAAAAAATTGTGCTGAAGGAGGGAATGGACAAAAAAATTCAAAACAGGCAAATGTTTCAAGAAGAGAGTATGAAGAGTTAAGTTTTACTCACGCTCTTTTAAAAAAAAGGAAAATGGATAAAAGCTCAACCTCAGGGAGTGTTAGACCCATGCAATCTAATCTACAAAAAGTTTCAACTTACACCAGTCGACTTACCATCAGCCAAAAGTCTACGAACAATAAATGTTGAAGGGGTTTTTGAGAACTGTGTACACTCTACCTGCTGGTGAGACGTGAAGGGGTAACAGCCAATAATGAGAACAGAAAGGAGCTGTGTTTAAAAGTAAAACTGCAGGTACCATTGAATACAGCAGGCGCACCATTGGACCTCTCACCTGAGAAGACAAGAATCGAGAAGACACAGGCCGCAAAAGCTGCAGTGCAGCCTTATTCACAATAGCCAAGACAGTGGAGCAATCGAAATGTCCAACAACAGGTGAATGGATAAAGAAGAAGTGGTCCATGTACACAATGGAATAATAGCCATGGAAACCAATGAACCACTGCTCTCTGAGGCACCACAAATGAGTCTGGAGATAATCACGAAACATGAGGTAAGTCGGAAAGCAAAAGACCTATATTCTATGATATCCCTTATAGGCGTTATCTAATAACTGACACAAAGGAACATATTTCCACAGAGAAAGACACTCACAGACTTAGAAAACAAACTATGCGCATCTAAAAGGAAAGGTGGGGGGAATGGATAAATTAAGATTAGTGTTACTATATGTATACAAACACATATTATATACATATCTCAAAAAGACCAACCATATAGCAAGGGAGGTCTGCGGAACCCTCAGTAACATTTTACATGGGAAGAGGATCTGTACTTGAATAGACATATATAATGTACAAACGAACCAGATTGTGTACACCTAGGACAAACAATATTCTAAGCTTTACCCCAATTAAAAAAAATTTTAAAACCAAGAAGAAATAATGAGACATAAACTTATGGGGCTTTCTCCATGCACATTCCAATGTAATTTACAAACTAGGAACACGACTTCCAGAAAGGCTCTGCTGCCCTAGTAGCCAGATATGGGAATGGAGATATGCTGCCTGCTTGAGGCCACTTCCCACAACAGCAGCTTTAAACCCATTGCTAAAGGTCACTAAATATTCACCAAACTTGCAGTTCGGTAAAAGACACCTGCTTTCTAAAAAAATTCTGGGGTGCAAAATCGACCAAAAATTTCAAAAGAGGGCAACCTTCCAAGAACACACTTTCAAGAGTTATATTGTACTCCCAATTGTTTCCTTTTTTTTAACAGAAAAGAAAACGGTGGAGAAAAATGATGAGTTTTACGAATTTTCAAAGACATGCAAACCCAAATTACAAAAACCTATCAGCTCACAGCAGCCAGAAGGGCCATTAGCATAAATGCTGCAAACAATAAATGCTGAAGCGATTGTGGAGAAATGCGTACCCTCGATTCTAAGGGGGACGTGGTAAGAGCCACTAATGAAAACACAAAGAAGGTGCTTTGAAAAGGGTAACACGGTGCTACCAGTCAATCAATCACACCCACTGCTGGGCCTATCACCTGAGAAAATGAGAATCGAAAAGTCACAGGCTGGCAATTCTGCACTCCAACAATATTTACCATAGCCAACACTTGGAAGCAAAGAAAATGTCCATCAACCGAGGAATGCACAAAGTAGAAGTGGTCCACGTACACAGTGGAAAATTACTCCAATAAAAAATAAAAATTAAATTTAAAAATCCAACAAAAGTAAGGAGACATCAGCTTGTGTGGGTTTGTCCGGGCACACTCCACTCTAATTTATAACCGAGAAACACCACAGGCCGCAAGGCTTTTCCCTAGTTACCAGGGTGGGGGACATAGAAAGGCTGCCGCCCTCTGGCAGTTACCTGCAAAAGCAGCTTTAAAGCCTGTGCTAATGGTCACTTCATAGGAACAAGTACTGCAGAACTGTAAATGAAACAGGCCCTCAAAATGTCTTGAGGGAGGTAAAGGCCAAAACATTTCAAAATGTGACACATACTTAAAGAGAACACTTTGAAGAACTAAGGGGTAACCACAGCTTGAAACATAGAAAAGGACATGCCTTAAAGCTCAATTTCAACAGATTATGTGGCACATTCGAATTCAACCACAGAGAGGTATCAGCTCACACTTGTCAGAATAACCATCAGCAAGAAAACTACAAACAATAAATGCTGAAGGTGTTGTGGAGAAATGCATACCCTCAACTTCAAAGGGGACGTAACTTGGAAAGGGCCACGAATGAGAACAGAATGGAGGTGCCTTAAAAAGGTAAACATTGAGCTACCATATGATCCAGCAGGCCCACTCCTCGACGTATAACCTAAGAAGAGAGAATTGGAAAGACACAGGCAGGCAAACCTGCATGGCACAGTATTACAATAGCCAAGATATGGAAGTAACCAAAAAGTCCACCAACAGATGGGTGGACAAGGAAGAACTCCTCCATGTAGAGATGGAATATTCGCTAGTGAAAAAATGAAACAATGCCATTTGTAGCACCACAGATGAGTCTAGACGTAATCACGCCACGTGTAGTAAGTGAGAAAGCAAAAGACACATATCCTATCATATCACTTTTAAGAGTTACTTAAAAATTGATACCAATGAAGATATTTCCACAGAGAAAGGCAATCACAGATTCATTAAAAACTTATGGTTCACCACATAGAAAGGGATGAGGATTGGATACATTACCATGTTGGGGTTAACAGAGATATACAAACCATGTGAAATATATGACCACCAAAGACGTACGGAAGACCAGGGGAAGACTACTCAACATTGTGTCATAACCTACATGCAAAAAGGATGCGAGGAAGTATAGATACATGTATATGTGTGAAAGAACCACATCTTGCACACCTAGAACAAACAAACCATTGTAATCATATTTGCTGGGATAAACAATAAAAAGTAAATTACAAATATGAACAAGAAGTAATGAGACATAAACTTAAAGGGCTTTTCCCTGGCACATTCCATTCTAATTTACAACCTAGAACACCACTTCCATTAAGGCTCTGTTTCCCTAGTAACCAAATTTGGTAAAGGGGAAATGCTGCCACCTTGTGGCCGTTTCCTGCAAGAACAGCTTTAAACTCACAGCTAATGGTCACTTAACATTCCCAAGGACTCAGGGCTGTAAAGGACACCTGCCCTAAAAAATTGTGCTGAAGGAGGGAATGGACAAAAAAATTCAAAACAGGCAAATGTTTCAAGAAGAGAGTATGAAGAGTTAAGTTTTACTCACGCTCTTTTAAAAAAAAGGAAAATGGATAAAAGCTCAACCTCAGGGAGTGTTAGACCCATGCAATCTAATCTACAAAAAGTTTCAACTTACACCAGTCGACTTACCATCAGCCAAAAGTCTACGAACAATAAATGTTGAAGGGGTTTTTGAGAACTGTGTACACTCTACCTGCTGGTGAGACGTGAAGGGGTAACAGCCAATAATGAGAACAGAAAGGAGCTGTGTTTAAAAGTAAAACTGCAGGTACCATTGAATACAGCAGGCGCACCATTGGACCTCTCACCTGAGAAGACAAGAATCGAGAAGACACAGGCCGCAAAAGCTGCAGTGCAGCCTTATTCACAATAGCCAAGACAGTGGAGCAATCGAAATGTCCAACAACAGGTGAATGGATAAAGAAGAAGTGGTCCATGTACACAATGGAATAATAGCCATGGAAACCAATGAACCACTGCTCTCTGAGGCACCACAAATGAGTCTGGAGATAATCACGAAACATGAGGTAAGTCGGAAAGCAAAAGACCTATATTCTATGATATCCCTTATAGGCGTTATCTAATAACTGACACAAAGGAACATATTTCCACAGAGAAAGACACTCACAGACTTAGAAAACAAACTATGCGCATCTAAAAGGAAAGGTGGGGGGAATGGATAAATTAAGATTAGTGTTACTATATGTATACAAACACATATTATATACATATCTCAAAAAGACCAACCATATAGCAAGGGAGGTCTGCGGAACCCTCAGTAACATTTTACATGGGAAGAGGATCTGTACTTGAATAGACATATATAATGTACAAACGAACCAGATTGTGTACACCTAGGACAAACAATATTCTAAGCTTTACCCCAATTAAAAAAAATTTTAAAACCAAGAAGAAATAATGAGACATAAACTTATGGGGCTTTCTCCATGCACATTCCAATGTAATTTACAAACTAGGAACACGACTTCCAGAAAGGCTCTGCTGCCCTAGTAGCCAGATATGGGAATGGAGATATGCTGCCTGCTTGAGGCCACTTCCCACAACAGCAGCTTTAAACCCATTGCTAAAGGTCACTAAATATTCACCAAACTTGCAGTTCGGTAAAAGACACCTGCTTTCTAAAAAAATTCTGGGGTGCAAAATCGACCAAAAATTTCAAAAGAGGGCAACCTTCCAAGAACACACTTTCAAGAGTTATATTGTACTCCCAATTGTTTCCTTTTTTTTAACAGAAAAGAAAACGGTGGAGAAAAATGATGAGTTTTACGAATTTTCAAAGACATGCAAACCCAAATTACAAAAACCTATCAGCTCACAGCAGCCAGAAGGGCCATTAGCATAAATGCTGCAAACAATAAATGCTGAAGCGATTGTGGAGAAATGCGTACCCTCGATTCTAAGGGGGACGTGGTAAGAGCCACTAATGAAAACACAAAGAAGGTGCTTTGAAAAGGGTAACACGGTGCTACCAGTCAATCAATCACACCCACTGCTGGGCCTATCACCTGAGAAAATGAGAATCGAAAAGTCACAGGCTGGCAATTCTGCACTCCAACAATATTTACCATAGCCAACACTTGGAAGCAAAGAAAATGTCCATCAACCGAGGAATGCACAAAGTAGAAGTGGTCCACGTACACAGTGGAAAATTACTCCAATAAAAAATAAAAATTAAATTTAAAAATCCAACAAAAGTAAGGAGACATCAGCTTGTGTGGGTTTGTCCGGGCACACTCCACTCTAATTTATAACCGAGAAACACCACAGGCCGCAAGGCTTTTCCCTAGTTACCAGGGTGGGGGACATAGAAAGGCTGCCGCCCTCTGGCAGTTACCTGCAAAAGCAGCTTTAAAGCCTGTGCTAATGGTCACTTCATAGGAACAAGTACTGCAGAACTGTAAATGAAACAGGCCCTCAAAATGTCTTGAGGGAGGTAAAGGCCAAAACATTTCAAAATGTGACACATACTTAAAGAGAACACTTTGAAGAACTAAGGGGTAACCACAGCTTGAAACATAGAAAAGGACATGCCTTAAAGCTCAATTTCAACAGATTATGTGGCACATTCGAATTCAACCACAGAGAGGTATCAGCTCACACTTGTCAGAATAACCATCAGCAAGAAAACTACAAACAATAAATGCTGAAGGTGTTGTGGAGAAATGCATACCCTCAACTTCAAAGGGGACGTAACTTGGAAAGGGCCACGAATGAGAACAGAATGGAGGTGCCTTAAAAAGGTAAACATTGAGCTACCATATGATCCAGCAGGCCCACTCCTCGACGTATAACCTAAGAAGAGAGAATTGGAAAGACACAGGCAGGCAAACCTGCATGGCACAGTATTACAATAGCCAAGATATGGAAGTAACCAAAAAGTCCACCAACAGATGGGTGGACAAGGAAGAACTCCTCCATGTAGAGATGGAATATTCGCTAGTGAAAAAATGAAACAATGCCATTTGTAGCACCACAGATGAGTCTAGACGTAATCACGCCACGTGTAGTAAGTGAGAAAGCAAAAGACACATATCCTATCATATCACTTTTAAGAGTTACTTAAAAATTGATACCAATGAAGATATTTCCACAGAGAAAGGCAATCACAGATTCATTAAAAACTTATGGTTCACCACATAGAAAGGGATGAGGATTGGATACATTACCATGTTGGGGTTAACAGAGATATACAAACCATGTGAAATATATGACCACCAAAGACGTACGGAAGACCAGGGGAAGACTACTCAACATTGTGTCATAACCTACATGCGAAAAGGATGCGAGGAAGTATAGATACATGTATATGTGTGAAAGAACCACATCTTGCACACCTAGAACAAACAAACCATTGTAATCATATTTGCTGGGATAAACAATAAAAAGTAAATTACAAATATGAACAAGAAGTAATGAGACATAAACTTAAAGGGCTTTTCCCTGGCACATTCCATTCTAATTTACAACCTAGAACACCACTTCCATTAAGGCTCTGTTTCCCTAGTAACCAAATTTGGTAAAGGGGAAATGCTGCCACCTTGTGGCCGTTTCCTGCAAGAACAGCTTTAAACTCACAGCTAATGGTCACTTAACATTCCCAAGGACTCAGGGCTGTAAAGGACACCTGCCCTAAAAAATTGTGCTGAAGGAGGGAATGGACAAAAAAATTCAAAACAGGCAAATGTTTCAAGAAGAGAGTATGAAGAGTTAAGTTTTACTCACGCTCTTTTAAAAAAAAGGAAAATGGATAAAAGCTCAACCTCAGGGAGTGTTAGACCCATGCAATCTAATCTACAAAAAGTTTCAACTTACACCAGTCGACTTACCATCAGCCAAAAGTCTACGAACAATAAATGTTGAAGGGGTTTTTGAGAACTGTGTACACTCTACCTGCTGGTGAGACGTGAAGGGGTAACAGCCAATAATGAGAACAGAAAGGAGCTGTGTTTAAAAGTAAAACTGCAGGTACCATTGAATACAGCAGGCGCACCATTGGACCTCTCACCTGAGAAGACAAGAATCGAGAAGACACAGGCCGCAAAAGCTGCAGTGCAGCCTTATTCACAATAGCCAAGACAGTGGAGCAATCGAAATGTCCAACAACAGGTGAATGGATAAAGAAGAAGTGGTCCATGTACACAATGGAATAATAGCCATGGAAACCAATGAACCACTGCTCTCTGAGGCACCACAAATGAGTCTGGAGATAATCACGAAACATGAGGTAAGTCGGAAAGCAAAAGACCTATATTCTATGATATCCCTTATAGGCGTTATCTAATAACTGACACAAAGGAACATATTTCCACAGAGAAAGACACTCACAGACTTAGAAAACAAACTATGCGCATCTAAAAGGAAAGGTGGGGGGAATGGATAAATTAAGATTAGTGTTACTATATGTATACAAACACATATTATATACATATCTCAAAAAGACCAACCATATAGCAAGGGAGGTCTGCGGAACCCTCAGTAACATTTTACATGGGAAGAGGATCTGTACTTGAATAGACATATATAATGTACAAACGAACCAGATTGTGTACACCTAGGACAAACAATATTCTAAGCTTTACCCCAATTAAAAAAAATTTTAAAACCAAGAAGAAATAATGAGACATAAACTTATGGGGCTTTCTCCATGCACATTCCAATGTAATTTACAAACTAGGAACACGACTTCCAGAAAGGCTCTGCTGCCCTAGTAGCCAGATATGGGAATGGAGATATGCTGCCTGCTTGAGGCCACTTCCCACAACAGCAGCTTTAAACCCATTGCTAAAGGTCACTAAATATTCACCAAACTTGCAGTTCGGTAAAAGACACCTGCTTTCTAAAAAAATTCTGGGGTGCAAAATCGACCAAAAATTTCAAAAGAGGGCAACCTTCCAAGAACACACTTTCAAGAGTTATATTGTACTCCCAATTGTTTCCTTTTTTTTAACAGAAAAGAAAACGGTGGAGAAAAATGATGAGTTTTACGAATTTTCAAAGACATGCAAACCCAAATTACAAAAACCTATCAGCTCACAGCAGCCAGAAGGGCCATTAGCATAAATGCTGCAAACCATAAATGCTGAAGCGATTGTGGAGAAATGCGTACCCTCGATTCTAAGGGGGACGTGGTAAGAGCCACTAATGAAAACACAAAGAAGGTGCTTTGAAAAGGGTAACACGGTGCTACCAGTCAATCAATCACACCCACTGCTGGGCCTATCACCTGAGAAAATGAGAATCGAAAAGTCACAGGCTGGCAATTCTGCACTCCAACAATATTTACCATAGCCAACACTTGGAAGCAAAGAAAATGTCCATCAACCGAGGAATGCACAAAGTAGAAGTGGTCCACGTACACAGTGGAAAATTACTCCAATAAAAAATAAAAATTAAATTTAAAAATCCAACAAAAGTAAGGAGACATCAGCTTGTGTGGGTTTGTCCGGGCACACTCCACTCTAATTTATAACCGAGAAACACCACAGGCCGCAAGGCTTTTCCCTAGTTACCAGGGTGGGGGACATAGAAAGGCTGCCGCCCTCTGGCAGTTACCTGCAAAAGCAGCTTTAAAGCCTGTGCTAATGGTCACTTCATAGGAACAAGTACTGCAGAACTGTAAATGAAACAGGCCCTCAAAATGTCTTGAGGGAGGTAAAGGCCAAAACATTTCAAAATGTGACACATACTTAAAGAGAACACTTTGAAGAACTAAGGGGTAACCACAGCTTGAAACATAGAAAAGGACATGCCTTAAAGCTCAATTTCAACAGATTATGTGGCACATTCGAATTCAACCACAGAGAGGTATCAGCTCACACTTGTCAGAATAACCATCAGCAAGAAAACTACAAACAATAAATGCTGAAGGTGTTGTGGAGAAATGCATACCCTCAACTTCAAAGGGGACGTAACTTGGAAAGGGCCACGAATGAGAACAGAATGGAGGTGCCTTAAAAAGGTAAACATTGAGCTACCATATGATCCAGCAGGCCCACTCCTCGACGTATAACCTAAGAAGAGAGAATTGGAAAGACACAGGCAGGCAAACCTGCATGGCACAGTATTACAATAGCCAAGATATGGAAGTAACCAAAAAGTCCACCAACAGATGGGTGGACAAGGAAGAACTCCTCCATGTAGAGATGGAATATTCGCTAGTGAAAAAATGAAACAATGCCATTTGTAGCACCACAGATGAGTCTAGACGTAATCACGCCACGTGTAGTAAGTGAGAAAGCAAAAGACACATATCCTATCATATCACTTTTAAGAGTTACTTAAAAATTGATACCAATGAAGATATTTCCACAGAGAAAGGCAATCACAGATTCATTAAAAACTTATGGTTCACCACATAGAAAGGGATGAGGATTGGATACATTACCATGTTGGGGTTAACAGAGATATACAAACCATGTGAAATATATGACCACCAAAGACGTACGGAAGACCAGGGGAAGACTACTCAACATTGTGTCATAACCTACATGCGAAAAGGATGCGAGGAAGTATAGATACATGTATATGTGTGAAAGAACCACATCTTGCACACCTAGAACAAACAAACCATTGTAATCATATTTGCTGGGATAAACAATAAAAAGTAAATTACAAATATGAACAAGAAGTAATGAGACATAAACTTAAAGGGCTTTTCCCTGGCACATTCCATTCTAATTTACAACCTAGAACACCACTTCCATTAAGGCTCTGTTTCCCTAGTAACCAAATTTGGTAAAGGGGAAATGCTGCCACCTTGTGGCCGTTTCCTGCAAGAACAGCTTTAAACTCACAGCTAATGGTCACTTAACATTCCCAAGGACTCAGGGCTGTAAAGGACACCTGCCCTAAAAAATTGTGCTGAAGGAGGGAATGGACAAAAAAATTCAAAACAGGCAAATGTTTCAAGAAGAGAGTATGAAGAGTTAAGTTTTACTCACGCTCTTTTAAAAAAAAGGAAAATGGATAAAAGCTCAACCTCAGGGAGTGTTAGACCCATGCAATCTAATCTACAAAAAGTTTCAACTTACACCAGTCGACTTACCATCAGCCAAAAGTCTACGAACAATAAATGTTGAAGGGGTTTTTGAGAACTGTGTACACTCTACCTGCTGGTGAGACGTGAAGGGGTAACAGCCAATAATGAGAACAGAAAGGAGCTGTGTTTAAAAGTAAAACTGCAGGTACCATTGAATACAGCAGGCGCACCATTGGACCTCTCACCTGAGAAGACAAGAATCGAGAAGACACAGGCCGCAAAAGCTGCAGTGCAGCCTTATTCACAATAGCCAAGACAGTGGAGCAATCGAAATGTCCAACAACAGGTGAATGGATAAAGAAGAAGTGGTCCATGTACACAATGGAATAATAGCCATGGAAACCAATGAACCACTGCTCTCTGAGGCACCACAAATGAGTCTGGAGATAATCACGAAACATGAGGTAAGTCGGAAAGCAAAAGACCTATATTCTATGATATCCCTTATAGGCGTTATCTAATAACTGACACAAAGGAACATATTTCCACAGAGAAAGACACTCACAGACTTAGAAAACAAACTATGCGCATCTAAAAGGAAAGGTGGGGGGAATGGATAAATTAAGATTAGTGTTACTATATGTATACAAACACATATTATATACATATCTCGAAAAGACCAACCATATAGCAAGGGAGGTCTGCAGAACCCTCAGTAACATTTTACATGGGAAGAGGATCTGTACTTGAATAGACATATATAATGTACAAACGAACCAGATTGTGTACACCTAGGACAAACAATATTCTAAGCTTTACCCCAATTAAAAAAAATTTTTAAACCAAGAAGAAATAATGAGACATAAACTTATGGGGCTTTCTCCATGCACATTCCAATGTAATTTACAAACTAGGAACACGACTTCCAGAAAGGCTCTGCTGCCCTAGTAGCCAGATATGGGAATGGAGATATGCTGCCTGCTTGAGGCCACTTCCCACAACAGCAGCTTTAAACCCATTGCTAAAGGTCACTAAATATTCACCAAACTTGCAGTTCGGTAAAAGACACCTGCTTTCTAAAAAAATTCTGGGGTGCAAAATCGACCAAAAATTTCAAAAGAGGGCAACCTTCCAAGAACACACTTTCAAGAGTTATATTGTACTCCCAATTGTTTCCTTTTTTTTAACAGAAAAGAAAACGGTGGAGAAAAATGATGAGTTTTACGAATTTTCAAAGACATGCAAACCCAAATTACAAAAACCTATCAGCTCACAGCAGCCAGAAGGGCCATTAGCATAAATGCTGCAAACCATAAATGCTGAAGCGATTGTGGAGAAATGCGTACCCTCGATTCTAAGGGGGACGTGGTAAGAGCCACTAATGAAAACACAAAGAAGGTGCTTTGAAAAGGGTAACACGGTGCTACCAGTCAATCAATCACACCCACTGCTGGGCCTATCACCTGAGAAAATGAGAATCGAAAAGTCACAGGCTGGCAATTCTGCACTCCAACAATATTTACCATAGCCAACACTTGGAAGCAAAGAAAATGTCCATCAACCGAGGAATGCACAAAGTAGAAGTGGTCCACGTACACAGTGGAAAATTACTCCAATAAAAAATAAAAATTAAATTTAAAAATCCAACAAAAGTAAGGAGACATCAGCTTGTGTGGGTTTGTCCGGGCACACTCCACTCTAATTTATAACCGAGAAACACCACAGGCCGCAAGGCTTTTCCCTAGTTACCAGGGTGGGGGACATAGAAAGGCTGCCGCCCTCTGGCAGTTACCTGCAAAAGCAGCTTTAAAGCCTGTGCTAATGGTCACTTCATAGGAACAAGTACTGCAGAACTGTAAATGAAACAGGCCCTCAAAATGTCTTGAGGGAGGTAAAGGCCAAAACATTTCAAAATGTGACACATACTTAAAGAGAACACTTTGAAGAACTAAGGGGTAACCACAGCTTGAAACATAGAAAAGGACATGCCTTAAAGCTCAATTTCAACAGATTATGTGGCACATTCGAATTCAACCACAGAGAGGTATCAGCTCACACTTGTCAGAATAACCATCAGCAAGAAAACTACAAACAATAAATGCTGAAGGTGTTGTGGAGAAATGCATACCCTCAACTTCAAAGGGGACGTAACTTGGAAAGGGCCACGAATGAGAACAGAATGGAGGTGCCTTAAAAAGGTAAACATTGAGCTACCATATGATCCAGCAGGCCCACTCCTCGACGTATAACCTAAGAAGAGAGAATTGGAAAGACACAGGCAGGCAAACCTGCATGGCACAGTATTACAATAGCCAAGATATGGAAGTAACCAAAAAGTCCACCAACAGATGGGTGGACAAGGAAGAACTCCTCCATGTAGAGATGGAATATTCGCTAGTGAAAAAATGAAACAATGCCATTTGTAGCACCACAGATGAGTCTAGACGTAATCACGCCACGTGTAGTAAGTGAGAAAGCAAAAGACACATATCCTATCATATCACTTTTAAGAGTTACTTAAAAATTGATACCAATGAAGATATTTCCACAGAGAAAGGCAATCACAGATTCATTAAAAACTTATGGTTCACCACATAGAAAGGGATGAGGATTGGATACATTACCATGTTGGGGTTAACAGAGATATACAAACCATGTGAAATATATGACCACCAAAGACGTACGGAAGACCAGGGGAAGACTACTCAACATTGTGTCATAACCTACATGCGAAAAGGATGCGAGGAAGTATAGATACATGTATATGTGTGAAAGAACCACATCTTGCACACCTAGAACAAACAAACCATTGTAATCATATTTGCTGGGATAAACAATAAAAAGTAAATTACAAATATGAACAAGAAGTAATGAGACATAAACTTAAAGGGCTTTTCCCTGGCACATTCCATTCTAATTTACAACCTAGAACACCACTTCCATTAAGGCTCTGTTTCCCTAGTAACCAAATTTGGTAAAGGGGAAATGCTGCCACCTTGTGGCCGTTTCCTGCAAGAACAGCTTTAAACTCACAGCTAATGGTCACTTAACATTCCCAAGGACTCAGGGCTGTAAAGGACACCTGCCCTAAAAAATTGTGCTGAAGGAGGGAATGGACAAAAAAATTCAAAACAGGCAAATGTTTCAAGAAGAGAGTATGAAGAGTTAAGTTTTACTCACGCTCTTTTAAAAAAAAGGAAAATGGATAAAAGCTCAACCTCAGGGAGTGTTAGACCCATGCAATCTAATCTACAAAAAGTTTCAACTTACACCAGTCGACTTACCATCAGCCAAAAGTCTACGAACAATAAATGTTGAAGGGGTTTTTGAGAACTGTGTACACTCTACCTGCTGGTGAGACGTGAAGGGGTAACAGCCAATAATGAGAACAGAAAGGAGCTGTGTTTAAAAGTAAAACTGCAGGTACCATTGAATACAGCAGGCGCACCATTGGACCTCTCACCTGAGAAGACAAGAATCGAGAAGACACAGGCCGCAAAAGCTGCAGTGCAGCCTTATTCACAATAGCCAAGACAGTGGAGCAATCGAAATGTCCAACAACAGGTGAATGGATAAAGAAGAAGTGGTCCATGTACACAATGGAATAATAGCCATGGAAACCAATGAACCACTGCTCTCTGAGGCACCACAAATGAGTCTGGAGATAATCACGAAACATGAGGTAAGTCGGAAAGCAAAAGACCTATATTCTATGATATCCCTTATAGGCGTTATCTAATAACTGACACAAAGGAACATATTTCCACAGAGAAAGACACTCACAGACTTAGAAAACAAACTATGCGCATCTAAAAGGAAAGGTGGGGGGAATGGATAAATTAAGATTAGTGTTACTATATGTATACAAACACATATTATATACATATCTCAAAAAGACCAACCATATAGCAAGGGAGGTCTGCGGAACCCTCAGTAACATTTTACATGGGAAGAGGATCTGTACTTGAATAGACATATATAATGTACAAACGAACCAGATTGTGTACACCTAGGACAAACAATATTCTAAGCTTTACCCCAATTAAAAAAAATTTTTAAACCAAGAAGAAATAATGAGACATAAACTTATGGGGCTTTCTCCATGCACATTCCAATGTAATTTACAAACTAGGAACACGACTTCCAGAAAGGCTCTGCTGCCCTAGTAGCCAGATATGGGAATGGAGATATGCTGCCTGCTTGAGGCCACTTCCCACAACAGCAGCTTTAAACCCATTGCTAAAGGTCACTAAATATTCACCAAACTTGCAGTTCGGTAAAAGACACCTGCTTTCTAAAAAAATTCTGGGGTGCAAAATCGACCAAAAATTTCAAAAGAGGTCAACCTTCCAAGAACACACTTTCAAGAGTTATATTGTACTCCCAATTGTTTCCTTTTTTTTAACAGAAAAGAAAACGGTGGAGAAAAATGATGAGTTTTACGAATTTTCAAAGACATGCAAACCCAAATTACAAAAACCTATCAGCTCACAGCAGCCAGAAGGGCCATTAGCATAAATGCTGCAAACAATAAATGCTGAAGCGATTGTGGAGAAATGCGTACCCTCGATTCTAAGGGGGACGTGGTAAGAGCCACTAATGAAAACACAAAGAAGGTGCTTTGAAAAGGGTAACACGGTGCTACCAGTCAATCAATCACACCCACTGCTGGGCCTATCACCTGAGAAAATGAGAATCGAAAAGTCACAGGCTGGCAATTCTGCACTCCAACAATATTTACCATAGCCAACACTTGGAAGCAAAGAAAATGTCCATCAACCGAGGAATGCACAAAGTAGAAGTGGTCCACGTACACAGTGGAAAATTACTCCAATAAAAAATAAAAATTAAATTTAAAAATCCAACAAAAGTAAGGAGACATCAGCTTGTGTGGGTTTGTCCGGGCACACTCCACTCTAATTTATAACCGAGAAACACCACAGGCCGCAAGGCTTTTCCCTAGTTACCAGGGTGGGGGACATAGAAAGGCTGCCGCCCTCTGGCAGTTACCTGCAAAAGCAGCTTTAAAGCCTGTGCTAATGGTCACTTCATAGGAACAAGTACTGCAGAACTGTAAATGAAACAGGCCCTCAAAACGTCTTGAGGGAGGTAAAGGCCAAAACATTTCAAAATGTGACACATACTTAAAGAGAACACTTTGAAGAACTAAGGGGTAACCACAGCTTGAAACATAGAAAAGGACATGCCTTAAAGCTCAATTTCAACAGATTATGTGGCACATTCGAATTCAACCACAGAGAGGTATCAGCTCACACTTGTCAGAATAACCATCAGCAAGAAAACTACAAACAATAAATGCTGAAGGTGTTGTGGAGAAATGCATACCCTCAACTTCAAAGGGGACGTAACTTGGAAAGGGCCACGAATGAGAACAGAATGGAGGTGCCTTAAAAAGGTAAACATTGAGCTACCATATGATCCAGCAGGCCCACTCCTCGACGTATAACCTAAGAAGAGAGAATTGGAAAGACACAGGCAGGCAAACCTGCATGGCACAGTATTACAATAGCCAAGATATGGAAGTAACCAAAAAGTCCACCAACAGATGGGTGGACAAGGAAGAACTCCTCCATGTAGAGATGGAATATTCGCTAGTGAAAAAATGAAACAATGCCATTTGTAGCACCACAGATGAGTCTAGACGTAATCACGCCACGTGTAGTAAGTGAGAAAGCAAAAGACACATATCCTATCATATCACTTTTAAGAGTTACTTAAAAATTGATACCAATGAAGATATTTCCACAGAGAAAGGCAATCACAGATTCATTAAAAACTTATGGTTCACCACATAGAAAGGGATGAGGATTGGATACATTACCATGTTGGGGTTAACAGAGATATACAAACCATGTGAAATATATGACCACCAAAGACGTACGGAAGACCAGGGGAAGACTACTCAACATTGTGTCATAACCTACATGCGAAAAGGATGCGAGGAAGTATAGATACATGTATATGTGTGAAAGAACCACATCTTGCACACCTAGAACAAACAAACCATTGTAATCATATTTGCTGGGATAAACAATAAAAAGTAAATTACAAATATGAACAAGAAGTAATGAGACATAAACTTAAAGGGCTTTTCCCTGGCACATTCCATTCTAATTTACAACCTAGAACACCACTTCCATTAAGGCTCTGTTTCCCTAGTAACCAAATTTGGTAAAGGGGAAATGCTGCCACCTTGTGGCCGTTTCCTGCAAGAACAGCTTTAAACTCACAGCTAATGGTCACTTAACATTCCCAAGGACTCAGGGCTGTAAAGGACACCTGCCCTAAAAAATTGTGCTGAAGGAGGGAATGGACAAAAAAATTCAAAACAGGCAAATGTTTCAAGAAGAGAGTATGAAGAGTTAAGTTTTACTCACGCTCTTTTAAAAAAAAGGAAAATGGATAAAAGCTCAACCTCAGGGAGTGTTAGACCCATGCAATCTAATCTACAAAAAGTTTCAACTTACACCAGTCGACTTACCATCAGCCAAAAGTCTACGAACAATAAATGTTGAAGGGGTTTTTGAGAACTGTGTACACTCTACCTGCTGGTGAGACGTGAAGGGGTAACAGCCAATAATGAGAACAGAAAGGAGCTGTGTTTAAAAGTAAAACTGCAGGTACCATTGAATACAGCAGGCGCACCATTGGACCTCTCACCTGAGAAGACAAGAATCGAGAAGACACAGGCCGCAAAAGCTGCAGTGCAGCCTTATTCACAATAGCCAAGACAGTGGAGCAATCGAAATGTCCAACAACAGGTGAATGGATAAAGAAGAAGTGGTCCATGTACACAATGGAATAATAGCCATGGAAACCAATGAACCACTGCTCTCTGAGGCACCACAAATGAGTCTGGAGATAATCACGAAACATGAGGTAAGTCGGAAAGCAAAAGACCTATATTCTATGATATCCCTTATAGGCGTTATCTAATAACTGACACAAAGGAACATATTTCCACAGAGAAAGACACTCACAGACTTAGAAAACAAACTATGCGCATCTAAAAGGAAAGGTGGGGGGAATGGATAAATTAAGATTAGTGTTACTATATGTATACAAACACATATTATATACATATCTCAAAAAGACCAACCATATAGCAAGGGAGGTCTGCGGAACCCTCAGTAACATTTTACATGGGAAGAGGATCTGTACTTGAATAGACATATATAATGTACAAACGAACCAGATTGTGTACACCTAGGACAAACAATATTCTAAGCTTTACCCCAATTAAAAAAAATTTTAAAACCAAGAAGAAATAATGAGACATAAACTTATGGGGCTTTCTCCATGCACATTCCAATGTAATTTACAAACTAGGAACACGACTTCCAGAAAGGCTCTGCTGCCCTAGTAGCCAGATATGGGAATGGAGATATGCTGCCTGCTTGAGGCCACTTCCCACAACAGCAGCTTTAAACCCATTGCTAAAGGTCACTAAATATTCACCAAACTTGCAGTTCGGTAAAAGACACCTGCTTTCTAAAAAAATTCTGGGGTGCAAAATCGACCAAAAATTTCAAAAGAGGGCAACCTTCCAAGAACACAATTTCAAGAGTTATATTGTACTCCCAATTGTTTCCTTTTTTTTAACAGAAAAGAAAACGGTGGAGAAAAATGATGAGTTTTACGAATTTTCAAAGACATGCAAACCCAAATTACAAAAACCTATCAGCTCACAGCAGCCAGAAGGGCCATTAGCATAAATGCTGCAAACAATAAATGCTGAAGCGATTGTGGAGAAATGCGTACCCTCGATTCTAAGGGGGACGTGGTAAGAGCCACTAATGAAAACACAAAGAAGGTGCTTTGAAAAGGGTAACACGGTGCTACCAGTCAATCAATCACACCCACTGCTGGGCCTATCACCTGAGAAAATGAGAATCGAAAAGTCACAGGCTGGCAATTCTGCACTCCAACAATATTTACCATAGCCAACACTTGGAAGCAAAGAAAATGTCCATCAACCGAGGAATGCACAAAGTAGAAGTGGTCCACGTACACAGTGGAAAATTACTCCAATAAAAAATAAAAATTAAATTTAAAAATCCAACAAAAGTAAGGAGACATCAGCTTGTGTGGGTTTGTCCGGGCACACTCCACTCTAATTTATAACCGAGAAACACCACAGGCCGCAAGGCTTTTCCCTAGTTACCAGGGTGGGGGACATAGAAAGGCTGCCGCCCTCTGGCAGTTACCTGCAAAAGCAGCTTTAAAGCCTGTGCTAATGGTCACTTCATAGGAACAAGTACTGCAGAACTGTAAATGAAACAGGCCCTCAAAATGTCTTGAGGGAGGTAAAGGCCAAAACATTTCAAAATGTGACACATACTTAAAGAGAACACTTTGAAGAACTAAGGGGTAACCACAGCTTGAAACATAGAAAAGGACATGCCTTAAAGCTCAATTTCAACAGATTATGTGGCACATTCGAATTCAACCACAGAGAGGTATCAGCTCACACTTGTCAGAATAACCATCAGCAAGAAAACTACAAACAATAAATGCTGAAGGTGTTGTGGAGAAATGCATACCCTCAACTTCAAAGGGGACGTAACTTGGAAAGGGCCACGAATGAGAACAGAATGGAGGTGCCTTAAAAAGGTAAACATTGAGCTACCATATGATCCAGCAGGCCCACTCCTCGACGTATAACCTAAGAAGAGAGAATTGGAAAGACACAGGCAGGCAAATCTGCATGGCACAGTATTACAATAGCCAAGATATGGAAGTAACCAAAAAGTCCACCAACAGATGGGTGGACAAGGAAGAACTCCTCCATGTAGAGATGGAATATTCGCTAGTGAAAAAATGAAACAATGCCATTTGTAGCACCACAGATGAGTCTAGACGTAATCACGCCACGTGTAGTAAGTGAGAAAGCAAAAGACACATATCCTATCATATCACTTTTAAGAGTTACTTAAAAATTGATACCAATGAAGATATTTCCACAGAGAAAGGCAATCACAGATTCATTAAAAACTTATGGTTCACCACATAGAAAGGGATGAGGATTGGATACATTACCATGTTGGGGTTAACAGAGATATACAAACCATGTGAAATATATGACCACCAAAGACGTACGGAAGACCAGGGGAAGACTACTCAACATTGTGTCATAACCTACATGCGAAAAGGATGCGAGGAAGTATAGATACATGTATATGTGTGAAAGAACCACATCTTGCACACCTAGAACAAACAAACCATTGTAATCATATTTGCTGGGATAAACAATAAAAAGTAAATTACAAATATGAACAAGAAGTAATGAGACATAAACTTAAAGGGCTTTTCCCTGGCACATTCCATTCTAATTTACAACCTAGAACACCACTTCCATTAAGGCTCTGTTTCCCTAGTAACCAAATTTGGTAAAGGGGAAATGCTGCCACCTTGTGGCCGTTTCCTGCAAGAACAGCTTTAAACTCACAGCTAATGGTCACTTAACATTCCCAAGGACTCAGGGCTGTAAAGGACACCTGCCCTAAAAAATTGTGCTGAAGGAGGGAATGGACAAAAAAATTCAAAACAGGCAAATGTTTCAAGAAGAGAGTATGAAGAGTTAAGTTTTACTCACGCTCTTTTAAAAAAAAGGAAAATGGATAAAAGCTCAACCTCAGGGAGTGTTAGACCCATGCAATCTAATCTACAAAAAGTTTCAACTTACACCAGTCGACTTACCATCAGCCAAAAGTCTACGAACAATAAATGTTGAAGGGGTTTTTGAGAACTGTGTACACTCTACCTGCTGGTGAGACGTGAAGGGGTAACAGCCAATAATGAGAACAGAAAGGAGCTGTGTTTAAAAGTAAAACTGCAGGTACCATTCAATACAGCAGGCGCACCATTGGACCTCTCACCTGAGAAGACAAGAATCGAGAAGACACAGGCCGCAAAAGCTGCAGTGCAGCCTTATTCACAATAGCCAAGACAGTGGAGCAATCGAAATGTCCAACAACAGGTGAATGGATAAAGAAGAAGTGGTCCATGTACACAATGGAATAATAGCCATGGAAACCAATGAACCACTGCTCTCTGAGGCACCACAAATGAGTCTGGAGATAATCACGAAACATGAGGTAAGTCGGAAAGCAAAAGACCTATATTCTATGATATCCCTTATAGGCGTTATCTAATAACTGACACAAAGGAACATATTTCCACAGAGAAAGACACTCACAGACTTAGAAAACAAACTATGCGCATCTAAAAGGAAAGGTGGGGGGAATGGATAAATTAAGATTAGTGTTACTATATGTATACAAACACATATTATATACATATCTCAAAAAGACCAACCATATAGCAAGGGAGGTCTGCGGAACCCTCAGTAACATTTTACATGGGAAGAGGATCTGTACTTGAATAGACATATATAATGTACAAACGAACCAGATTGTGTACACCTAGGACAAACAATATTCTAAGCTTTACCCCAATTAAAAAAAATTTTAAAACCAAGAAGAAATAATGAGACATAAACTTATGGGGCTTTCTCCATGCACATTCCAATGTAATTTACAAACTAGGAACACGACTTCCAGAAAGGCTCTGCTGCCCTAGTAGCCAGATATGGGAATGGAGATATGCTGCCTGCTTGAGGCCACTTCCCACAACAGCAGCTTTAAACCCATTGCTAAAGGTCACTAAATATTCACCAAACTTGCAGTTCGGTAAAAGACACCTGCTTTCTAAAAAAATTCTGGGGTGCAAAATCGACCAAAAATTTCAAAAGAGGGCAACCTTCCAAGAACACAATTTCAAGAGTTATATTGTACTCCCAATTGTTTCCTTTTTTTTAACAGAAAAGAAAACGGTGGAGAAAAATGATGAGTTTTACGAATTTTCAAAGACATGCAAACCCAAATTACAAAAACCTATCAGCTCACAGCAGCCAGAAGGGCCATTAGCATAAATGCTGCAAACAATAAATGCTGAAGCGATTGTGGAGAAATGCGTACCCTCGATTCTAAGGGGGACGTGGTAAGAGCCACTAATGAAAACACAAAGAAGGTGCTTTGAAAAGGGTAACACGGTGCTACCAGTCAATCAATCACACCCACTGCTGGGCCTATCACCTGAGAAAATGAGAATCGAAAAGTCACAGGCTGGCAATTCTGCACTCCAACAATATTTACCATAGCCAACACTTGGAAGCAAAGAAAATGTCCATCAACCGAGGAATGCACAAAGTAGAAGTGGTCCACGTACACAGTGGAAAATTACTCCAATAAAAAATAAAAATTAAATTTAAAAATCCAACAAAAGTAAGGAGACATCAGCTTGTGTGGGTTTGTCCGGGCACACTCCACTCTAATTTATAACCGAGAAACACCACAGGCCGCAAGGCTTTTCCCTAGTTACCAGGGTGGGGGACATAGAAAGGCTGCCGCCCTCTGGCAGTTACCTGCAAAAGCAGCTTTAAAGCCTGTGCTAATGGTCACTTCATAGGAACAAGTACTGCAGAACTGTAAATGAAACAGGCCCTCAAAATGTCTTGAGGGAGGTAAAGGCCAAAACATTTCAAAATGTGACACATACTTAAAGAGAACACTTTGAAGAACTAAGGGGTAACCACAGCTTGAAACATAGAAAAGGACATGCCTTAAAGCTCAATTTCAACAGATTATGTGGCACATTCGAATTCAACCACAGAGAGGTATCAGCTCACACTTGTCAGAATAACCATCAGCAAGAAAACTACAAACAATAAATGCTGAAGGTGTTGTGGAGAAATGCATACCCTCAACTTCAAAGGGGACGTAACTTGGAAAGGGCCACGAATGAGAACAGAATGGAGGTGCCTTAAAAAGGTAAACATTGAGCTACCATATGATCCAGCAGGCCCACTCCTCGACGTATAACCTAAGAAGAGAGAATTGGAAAGACACAGGCAGGCAAATCTGCATGGCACAGTATTACAATAGCCAAGATATGGAAGTAACCAAAAAGTCCACCAACAGATGGGTGGACAAGGAAGAACTCCTCCATGTAGAGATGGAATATTCGCTAGTGAAAAAATGAAACAATGCCATTTGTAGCACCACAGATGAGTCTAGACGTAATCACGCCACGTGTAGTAAGTGAGAAAGCAAAAGACACATATCCTATCATATCACTTTTAAGAGTTACTTAAAAATTGATACCAATGAAGATATTTCCACAGAGAAAGGCAATCACAGATTCATTAAAAACTTATGGTTCACCACATAGAAAGGGATGAGGATTGGATACATTACCATGTTGGGGTTAACAGAGATATACAAACCATGTGAAATATATGACCACCAAAGACGTACGGAAGACCAGGGGAAGACTACTCAACATTGTGTCATAACCTACATGCGAAAAGGATGCGAGGAAGTATAGATACATGTATATGTGTGAAAGAACCACATCTTGCACACCTAGAACAAACAAACCATTGTAATCATATTTGCTGGGATAAACAATAAAAAGTAAATTACAAATATGAACAAGAAGTAATGAGACATAAACTTAAAGGGCTTTTCCCTGGCACATTCCATTCTAATTTACAACCTAGAACACCACTTCCATTAAGGCTCTGTTTCCCTAGTAACCAAATTTGGTAAAGGGGAAATGCTGCCACCTTGTGGCCGTTTCCTGCAAGAACAGCTTTAAACTCACAGCTAATGGTCACTTAACATTCCCAAGGACTCAGGGCTGTAAAGGACACCTGCCCTAAAAAATTGTGCTGAAGGAGGGAATGGACAAAAAAATTCAAAACAGGCAAATGTTTCAAGAAGAGAGTATGAAGAGTTAAGTTTTACTCACGCTCTTTTAAAAAAAAGGAAAATGGATAAAAGCTCAACCTCAGGGAGTGTTAGACCCATGCAATCTAATCTACAAAAAGTTTCAACTTACACCAGTCGACTTACCATCAGCCAAAAGTCTACGAACAATAAATGTTGAAGGGGTTTTTGAGAACTGTGTACACTCTACCTGCTGGTGAGACGTGAAGGGGTAACAGCCAATAATGAGAACAGAAAGGAGCTGTGTTTAAAAGTAAAACTGCAGGTACCATTCAATACAGCAGGCGCACCATTGGACCTCTCACCTGAGAAGACAAGAATCGAGAAGACACAGGCCGCAAAAGCTGCAGTGCAGCCTTATTCACAATAGCCAAGACAGTGGAGCAATCGAAATGTCCAACAACAGGTGAATGGATAAAGAAGAAGTGGTCCATGTACACAATGGAATAATAGCCATGGAAACCAATGAACCACTGCTCTCTGAGGCACCACAAATGAGTCTGGAGATAATCACGAAACATGAGGTAAGTCGGAAAGCAAAAGACCTATATTCTATGATATCCCTTATAGGCGTTATCTAATAACTGACACAAAGGAACATATTTCCACAGAGAAAGACACTCACAGACTTAGAAAACAAACTATGCGCATCTAAAAGGAAAGGTGGGGGGAATGGATAAATTAAGATTAGTGTTACTATATGTATACAAACACATATTATATACATATCTCAAAAAGACCAACCATATAGCAAGGGAGGTCTGCGGAACCCTCAGTAACATTTTACATGGGAAGAGGATCTGTACTTGAATAGACATATATAATGTACAAACGAACCAGATTGTGTACACCTAGGACAAACAATATTCTAAGCTTTACCCCAATTAAAAAAAATTTTAAAACCAAGAAGAAATAATGAGACATAAACTTATGGGGCTTTCTCCATGCACATTCCAATGTAATTTACAAACTAGGAACACGACTTCCAGAAAGGCTCTGCTGCCCTAGTAGCCAGATATGGGAATGGAGATATGCTGCCTGCTTGAGGCCACTTCCCACAACAGCAGCTTTAAACCCATTGCTAAAGGTCACTAAATATTCACCAAACTTGCAGTTCGGTAAAAGACACCTGCTTTCTAAAAAAATTCTGGGGTGCAAAATCGACCAAAAATTTCAAAAGAGGGCAACCTTCCAAGAACACAATTTCAAGAGTTATATTGTACTCCCAATTGTTTCCTTTTTTTTAACAGAAAAGAAAACGGTGGAGAAAAATGATGAGTTTTACGAATTTTCAAAGACATGCAAACCCAAATTACAAAAACCTATCAGCTCACAGCAGCCAGAAGGGCCATTAGCATAAATGCTGCAAACAATAAATGCTGAAGCGATTGTGGAGAAATGCGTACCCTCGATTCTAAGGGGGACGTGGTAAGAGCCACTAATGAAAACACAAAGAAGGTGCTTTGAAAAGGGTAACACGGTGCTACCAGTCAATCAATCACACCCACTGCTGGGCCTATCACCTGAGAAAATGAGAATCGAAAAGTCACAGGCTGGCAATTCTGCACTCCAACAATATTTACCATAGCCAACACTTGGAAGCAAAGAAAATGTCCATCAACCGAGGAATGCACAAAGTAGAAGTGGTCCACGTACACAGTGGAAAATTACTCCAATAAAAAATAAAAATTAAATTTAAAAATCCAACAAAAGTAAGGAGACATCAGCTTGTGTGGGTTTGTCCGGGCACACTCCACTCTAATTTATAACCGAGAAACACCACAGGCCGCAAGGCTTTTCCCTAGTTACCAGGGTGGGGGACATAGAAAGGCTGCCGCCCTCTGGCAGTTACCTGCAAAAGCAGCTTTAAAGCCTGTGCTAATGGTCACTTCATAGGAACAAGTACTGCAGAACTGTAAATGAAACAGGCCCTCAAAATGTCTTGAGGGAGGTAAAGGCCAAAACATTTCAAAATGTGACACATACTTAAAGAGAACACTTTGAAGAACTAAGGGGTAACCACAGCTTGAAACATAGAAAAGGACATGCCTTAAAGCTCAATTTCAACGGATTATGTGGCACATTCGAATTCAACCACAGAGAGGTATCAGCTCACACTTGTCAGAATAACCATCAGCAAGAAAACTACAAACAATAAATGCTGAAGGTGTTGTGGAGAAATGCATACCCTCAACTTCAAAGGGGACGTAACTTGGAAAGGGCCACGAATGAGAACAGAATGGAGGTGCCTTAAAAAGGTAAACATTGAGCTACCATATGATCCAGCAGGCCCACTCCTCGACGTATAACCTAAGAAGAGAGAATTGGAAAGACACAGGCAGGCAAATCTGCATGGCACAGTATTACAATAGCCAAGATATGGAAGTAACCAAAAAGTCCACCAACAGATGGGTGGACAAGGAAGAACTCCTCCATGTAGAGATGGAATATTCGCTAGTGAAAAAATGAAACAATGCCATTTGTAGCACCACAGATGAGTCTAGACGTAATCACGCCACGTGTAGTAAGTGAGAAAGCAAAAGACACATATCCTATCATATCACTTTTAAGAGTTACTTAAAAATTGATACCAATGAAGATATTTCCACAGAGAAAGGCAATCACAGATTCATTAAAAACTTATGGTTCACCACATAGAAAGGGATGAGGATTGGATACATTACCATGTTGGGGTTAACAGAGATATACAAACCATGTGAAATATATGACCACCAAAGACGTACGGAAGACCAGGGGAAGACTACTCAACATTGTGTCATAACCTACATGCGAAAAGGATGCGAGGAAGTATAGATACATGTATATGTGTGAAAGAACCACATCTTGCACACCTAGAACAAACAAACCATTGTAATCATATTTGCTGGGATAAACAATAAAAAGTAAATTACAAATATGAACAAGAAGTAATGAGACATAAACTTAAAGGGCTTTTCCCTGGCACATTCCATTCTAATTTACAACCTAGAACACCACTTCCATTAAGGCTCTGTTTCCCTAGTAACCAAATTTGGTAAAGGGGAAATGCTGCCACCTTGTGGCCGTTTCCTGCAAGAACAGCTTTAAACTCACAGCTAATGGTCACTTAACATTCCCAAGGACTCAGGGCTGTAAAGGACACCTGCCCTAAAAAATTGTGCTGAAGGAGGGAATGGACAAAAAAATTCAAAACAGGCAAATGTTTCAAGAAGAGAGTATGAAGAGTTAAGTTTTACTCACGCTCTTTTAAAAAAAAGGAAAATGGATAAAAGCTCAACCTCAGGGAGTGTTAGACCCATGCAATCTAATCTACAAAAAGTTTCAACTTACACCAGTCGACTTACCATCAGCCAAAAGTCTACGAACAATAAATGTTGAAGGGGTTTTTGAGAACTGTGTACACTCTACCTGCTGGTGAGACGTGAAGGGGTAACAGCCAATAATGAGAACAGAAAGGAGCTGTGTTTAAAAGTAAAACTGCAGGTACCATTGAATACAGCAGGCGCACCATTGGACCTCTCACCTGAGAAGACAAGAATCGAGAAGACACAGGCCGCAAAAGCTGCAGTGCAGCCTTATTCACAATAGCCAAGACAGTGGAGCAATCGAAATGTCCAACAACAGGTGAATGGATAAAGAAGAAGTGGTCCATGTACACAATGGAATAATAGCCATGGAAACCAATGAACCACTGCTCTCTGAGGCACCACAAATGAGTCTGGAGATAATCACGAAACATGAGGTAAGTCGGAAAGCAAAAGACCTATATTCTATGATATCCCTTATAGGCGTTATCTAATAACTGACACAAAGGAACATATTTCCACAGAGAAAGACACTCACAGACTTAGAAAACAAACTATGCGCATCTAAAAGGAAAGGTGGGGGGAATGGATAAATTAAGATTAGTGTTACTATATGTATACAAACACATATTATATACATATCTCAAAAAGACCAACCATATAGCAAGGGAGGTCTGCGGAACCCTCAGTAACATTTTACATGGGAAGAGGATCTGTACTTGAATAGACATATATAATGTACAAACGAACCAGATTGTGTACACCTAGGACAAACAATATTCTAAGCTTTACCCCAATTAAAAAAAATTTTAAAACCAAGAAGAAATAATGAGACATAAACTTATGGGGCTTTCTCCATGCACATTCCAATGTAATTTACAAACTAGGAACACGACTTCCAGAAAGGCTCTGCTGCCCTAGTAGCCAGATATGGGAATGGAGATATGCTGCCTGCTTGAGGCCACTTCCCACAACAGCAGCTTTAAACCCATTGCTAAAGGTCACTAAATATTCACCAAACTTGCAGTTCGGTAAAAGACACCTGCTTTCTAAAAAAATTCTGGGGTGCAAAATCGACCAAAAATTTCAAAAGAGGGCAACCTTCCAAGAACACAATTTCAAGAGTTATATTGTACTCCCAATTGTTTCCTTTTTTTTAACAGAAAAGAAAACGGTGGAGAAAAATGATGAGTTTTACGAATTTTCAAAGACATGCAAACCCAAATTACAAAAACCTATCAGCTCACAGCAGCCAGAAGGGCCATTAGCATAAATGCTGCAAACAATAAATGCTGAAGCGATTGTGGAGAAATGCGTACCCTCGATTCTAAGGGGGACGTGGTAAGAGCCACTAATGAAAACACAAAGAAGGTGCTTTGAAAAGGGTAACACGGTGCTACCAGTCAATCAATCACACCCACTGCTGGGCCTATCACCTGAGAAAATGAGAATCGAAAAGTCACAGGCTGGCAATTCTGCACTCCAACAATATTTACCATAGCCAACACTTGGAAGCAAAGAAAATGTCCATCAACCGAGGAATGCACAAAGTAGAAGTGGTCCACGTACACAGTGGAAAATTACTCCAATAAAAAATAAAAATTAAATTTAAAAATCCAACAAAAGTAAGGAGACATCAGCTTGTGTGGGTTTGTCCGGGCACACTCCACTCTAATTTATAACCGAGAAACACCACAGGCCGCAAGGCTTTTCCCTAGTTACCAGGGTGGGGGACATAGAAAGGCTGCCGCCCTCTGGCAGTTACCTGCAAAAGCAGCTTTAAAGCCTGTGCTAATGGTCACTTCATAGGAACAAGTACTGCAGAACTGTAAATGAAACAGGCCCTCAAAATGTCTTGAGGGAGGTAAAGGCCAAAACATTTCAAAATGTGACACATACTTAAAGAGAACACTTTGAAGAACTAAGGGGTAACCACAGCTTGAAACATAGAAAAGGACATGCCTTAAAGCTCAATTTCAACGGATTATGTGGCACATTCGAATTCAACCACAGAGAGGTATCAGCTCACACTTGTCAGAATAACCATCAGCAAGAAAACTACAAACAATAAATGCTGAAGGTGTTGTGGAGAAATGCATACCCTCAACTTCAAAGGGGACGTAACTTGGAAAGGGCCACGAATGAGAACAGAATGGAGGTGCCTTAAAAAGGTAAACATTGAGCTACCATATGATCCAGCAGGCCCACTCCTCGACGTATAACCTAAGAAGAGAGAATTGGAAAGACACAGGCAGGCAAATCTGCATGGCACAGTATTACAATAGCCAAGATATGGAAGTAACCAAAAAGTCCACCAACAGATGGGTGGACAAGGAAGAACTCCTCCATGTAGAGATGGAATATTCGCTAGTGAAAAAATGAAACAATGCCATTTGTAGCACCACAGATGAGTCTAGACGTAATCACGCCACGTGTAGTAAGTGAGAAAGCAAAAGACACATATCCTATCATATCACTTTTAAGAGTTACTTAAAAATTGATACCAATGAAGATATTTCCACAGAGAAAGGCAATCACAGATTCATTAAAAACTTATGGTTCACCACATAGAAAGGGATGAGGATTGGATACATTACCATGTTGGGGTTAACAGAGATATACAAACCATGTGAAATATATGACCACCAAAGACGTACGGAAGACCAGGGGAAGACTACTCAACATTGTGTCATAACCTACATGCGAAAAGGATGCGAGGAAGTATAGATACATGTATATGTGTGAAAGAACCACATCTTGCACACCTAGAACAAACAAACCATTGTAATCATATTTGCTGGGATAAACAATAAAAAGTAAATTACAAATATGAACAAGAAGTAATGAGACATAAACTTAAAGGGCTTTTCCCTGGCACATTCCATTCTAATTTACAACCTAGAACACCACTTCCATTAAGGCTCTGTTTCCCTAGTAACCAAATTTGGTAAAGGGGAAATGCTGCCACCTTGTGGCCGTTTCCTGCAAGAACAGCTTTAAACTCACAGCTAATGGTCACTTAACATTCCCAAGGACTCAGGGCTGTAAAGGACACCTGCCCTAAAAAATTGTGCTGAAGGAGGGAATGGACAAAAAAATTCAAAACAGGCAAATGTTTCAAGAAGAGAGTATGAAGAGTTAAGTTTTACTCACGCTCTTTTAAAAAAAAGGAAAATGGATAAAAGCTCAACCTCAGGGAGTGTTAGACCCATGCAATCTAATCTACAAAAAGTTTCAACTTACACCAGTCGACTTACCATCAGCCAAAAGTCTACGAACAATAAATGTTGAAGGGGTTTTTGAGAACTGTGTACACTCTACCTGCTGGTGAGACGTGAAGGGGTAACAGCCAATAATGAGAACAGAAAGGAGCTGTGTTTAAAAGTAAAACTGCAGGTACCATTGAATACAGCAGGCGCACCATTGGACCTCTCACCTGAGAAGACAAGAATCGAGAAGACACAGGCCGCAAAAGCTGCAGTGCAGCCTTATTCACAATAGCCAAGACAGTGGAGCAATCGAAATGTCCAACAACAGGTGAATGGATAAAGAAGAAGTGGTCCATGTACACAATGGAATAATAGCCATGGAAACCAATGAACCACTGCTCTCTGAGGCACCACAAATGAGTCTGGAGATAATCACGAAACATGAGGTAAGTCGGAAAGCAAAAGACCTATATTCTATGATATCCCTTATAGGCGTTATCTAATAACTGACACAAAGGAACATATTTCCACAGAGAAAGACACTCACAGACTTAGAAAACAAACTATGCGCATCTAAAAGGAAAGGTGGGGGGAATGGATAAATTAAGATTAGTGTTACTATATGTATACAAACACATATTATATACATATCTCAAAAAGACCAACCATATAGCAAGGGAGGTCTGCGGAACCCTCAGTAACATTTTACATGGGAAGAGGATCTGTACTTGAATAGACATATATAATGTACAAACGAACCAGATTGTGTACACCTAGGACAAACAATATTCTAAGCTTTACCCCAATTAAAAAAAATTTTAAAACCAAGAAGAAATAATGAGACATAAACTTATGGGGCTTTCTCCATGCACATTCCAATGTAATTTACAAACTAGGAACACGACTTCCAGAAAGGCTCTGCTGCCCTAGTAGCCAGATATGGGAATGGAGATATGCTGCCTGCTTGAGGCCACTTCCCACAACAGCAGCTTTAAACCCATTGCTAAAGGTCACTAAATATTCACCAAACTTGCAGTTCGGTAAAAGACACCTGCTTTCTAAAAAAATTCTGGGGTGCAAAATCGACCAAAAATTTCAAAAGAGGGCAACCTTCCAAGAACACAATTTCAAGAGTTATATTGTACTCCCAATTGTTTCCTTTTTTTTAACAGAAAAGAAAACGGTGGAGAAAAATGATGAGTTTTACGAATTTTCAAAGACATGCAAACCCAAATTACAAAAACCTATCAGCTCACAGCAGCCAGAAGGGCCATTAGCATAAATGCTGCAAACAATAAATGCTGAAGCGATTGTGGAGAAATGCGTACCCTCGATTCTAAGGGGGACGTGGTAAGAGCCACTAATGAAAACACAAAGAAGGTGCTTTGAAAAGGGTAACACGGTGCTACCAGTCAATCAATCACACCCACTGCTGGGCCTATCACCTGAGAAAATGAGAATCGAAAAGTCACAGGCTGGCAATTCTGCACTCCAACAATATTTACCATAGCCAACACTTGGAAGCAAAGAAAATGTCCATCAACCGAGGAATGCACAAAGTAGAAGTGGTCCACGTACACAGTGGAAAATTACTCCAATAAAAAATAAAAATTAAATTTAAAAATCCAACAAAAGTAAGGAGACATCAGCTTGTGTGGGTTTGTCCGGGCACACTCCACTCTAATTTATAACCGAGAAACACCACAGGCCGCAAGGCTTTTCCCTAGTTACCAGGGTGGGGGACATAGAAAGGCTGCCGCCCTCTGGCAGTTACCTGCAAAAGCAGCTTTAAAGCCTGTGCTAATGGTCACTTCATAGGAACAAGTACTGCAGAACTGTAAATGAAACAGGCCCTCAAAATGTCTTGAGGGAGGTAAAGGCCAAAACATTTCAAAATGTGACACATACTTAAAGAGAACACTTTGAAGAACTAAGGGGTAACCACAGCTTGAAACATAGAAAAGGACATGCCTTAAAGCTCAATTTCAACGGATTATGTGGCACATTCGAATTCAACCACAGAGAGGTATCAGCTCACACTTGTCAGAATAACCATCAGCAAGAAAACTACAAACAATAAATGCTGAAGGTGTTGTGGAGAAATGCATACCCTCAACTTCAAAGGGGACGTAACTTGGAAAGGGCCACGAATGAGAACAGAATGGAGGTGCCTTAAAAAGGTAAACATTGAGCTACCATATGATCCAGCAGGCCCACTCCTCGACGTATAACCTAAGAAGAGAGAATTGGAAAGACACAGGCAGGCAAATCTGCATGGCACAGTATTACAATAGCCAAGATATGGAAGTAACCAAAAAGTCCACCAACAGATGGGTGGACAAGGAAGAACTCCTCCATGTAGAGATGGAATATTCGCTAGTGAAAAAATGAAACAATGCCATTTGTAGCACCACAGATGAGTCTAGACGTAATCACGCCACGTGTAGTAAGTGAGAAAGCAAAAGACACATATCCTATCATATCACTTTTAAGAGTTACTTAAAAATTGATACCAATGAAGATATTTCCACAGAGAAAGGCAATCACAGATTCATTAAAAACTTATGGTTCACCACATAGAAAGGGATGAGGATTGGATACATTACCATGTTGGGGTTAACAGAGATATACAAACCATGTGAAATATATGACCACCAAAGACGTACGGAAGACCAGGGGAAGACTACTCAACATTGTGTCATAACCTACATGCGAAAAGGATGCGAGGAAGTATAGATACATGTATATGTGTGAAAGAACCACATCTTGCACACCTAGAACAAACAAACCATTGTAATCATATTTGCTGGGATAAACAATAAAAAGTAAATTACAAATATGAACAAGAAGTAATGAGACATAAACTTAAAGGGCTTTTCTCTGGCACATTCCATTCTAATTTACAACCTAGAACACCACTTCCATTAAGGCTCTGTTTCCCTAGTAACCAAATTTGGTAAAGGGGAAATGCTGCCACCTTGTGGCCGTTTCCTGCAAGAACAGCTTTAAACTCACAGCTAATGGTCACTTAACATTCCCAAGGACTCAGGGCTGTAAAGGACACCTGCCCTAAAAAATTGTGCTGAAGGAGGGAATGGACAAAAAAATTCAAAACAGGCAAATGTTTCAAGAAGAGAGTATGAAGAGTTAAGTTTTACTCACGCTCTTTTAAAAAAAAGGAAAATGGATAAAAGCTCAACCTCAGGGAGTGTTAGACCCATGCAATCTAATCTACAAAAAGTTTCAACTTACACCAGTCGACTTACCATCAGCCAAAAGTCTACGAACAATAAATGTTGAAGGGGTTTTTGAGAACTGTGTACACTCTACCTGCTGGTGAGACGTGAAGGGGTAACAGCCAATAATGAGAACAGAAAGGAGCTGTGTTTAAAAGTAAAACTGCAGGTACCATTGAATACAGCAGGCGCACCATTGGACCTCTCACCTGAGAAGACAAGAATCGAGAAGACACAGGCCGCAAAAGCTGCAGTGCAGCCTTATTCACAATAGCCAAGACAGTGGAGCAATCGAAATGTCCAACAACAGGTGAATGGATAAAGAAGAAGTGGTCCATGTACACAATGGAATAATAGCCATGGAAACCAATGAACCACTGCTCTCTGAGGCACCACAAATGAGTCTGGAGATAATCACGAAACATGAGGTAAGTCGGAAAGCAAAAGACCTATATTCTATGATATCCCTTATAGGCGTTATCTAATAACTGACACAAAGGAACATATTTCCACAGAGAAAGACACTCACAGACTTAGAAAACAAACTATGCGCATCTAAAAGGAAAGGTGGGGGGAATGGATAAATTAAGATTAGTGTTACTATATGTATACAAACACATATTATATACATATCTCAAAAAGACCAACCATATAGCAAGGGAGGTCTGCGGAACCCTCAGTAACATTTTACATGGGAAGAGGATCTGTACTTGAATAGACATATATAATGTACAAACGAACCAGATTGTGTACACCTAGGACAAACAATATTCTAAGCTTTACCCCAATTAAAAAAAAATTTAAAACCAAGAAGAAATAATGAGACATAAACTTATGGGGCTTTCTCCATGCACATTCCAATGTAATTTACAAACTAGGAACACGACTTCCAGAAAGGCTCTGCTGCCCTAGTAGCCAGATATGGGAATGGAGATATGCTGCCTGCTTGAGGCCACTTCCCACAACAGCAGCTTTAAACCCATTGCTAAAGGTCACTAAATATTCACCAAACTTGCAGTTCGGTAAAAGACACCTGCTTTCTAAAAAAATTCTGGGGTGCAAAATCGACCAAAAATTTCAAAAGAGGGCAACCTTCCAAGAACACAATTTCAAGAGTTATATTGTACTCCCAATTGTTTCCTTTTTTTTAACAGAAAAGAAAACGGTGGAGAAAAATGATGAGTTTTACGAATTTTCAAAGACATGCAAACCCAAATTACAAAAACCTATCAGCTCACAGCAGCCAGAAGGGCCATTAGCATAAATGCTGCAAACAATAAATGCTGAAGCGATTGTGGAGAAATGCGTACCCTCGATTCTAAGGGGGACGTGGTAAGAGCCACTAATGAAAACACAAAGAAGGTGCTTTGAAAAGGGTAACACGGTGCTACCAGTCAATCAATCACACCCACTGCTGGGCCTATCACCTGAGAAAATGAGAATCGAAAAGTCACAGGCTGGCAATTCTGCACTCCAACAATATTTACCATAGCCAACACTTGGAAGCAAAGAAAATGTCCATCAACCGAGGAATGCACAAAGTAGAAGTGGTCCACGTACACAGTGGAAAATTACTCCAATAAAAAATAAAAATTAAATTTAAAAATCCAACAAAAGTAAGGAGACATCAGCTTGTGTGGGTTTGTCCGGGCACACTCCACTCTAATTTATAACCGAGAAACACCACAGGCCGCAAGGCTTTTCCCTAGTTACCAGGGTGGGGGACATAGAAAGGCTGCCGCCCTCTGGCAGTTACCTGCAAAAGCAGCTTTAAAGCCTGTGCTAATGGTCACTTCATAGGAACAAGTACTGCAGAACTGTAAATGAAACAGGCCCTCAAAATGTCTTGAGGGAGGTAAAGGCCAAAACATTTCAAAATGTGACACATACTTAAAGAGAACACTTTGAAGAACTAAGGGGTAACCACAGCTTGAAACATAGAAAAGGACATGCCTTAAAGCTCAATTTCAACAGATTATGTGGCACATTCGAATTCAACCACAGAGAGGTATCAGCTCACACTTGTCAGAATAACCATCAGCAAGAAAACTACAAACAATAAATGCTGAAGGTGTTGTGGAGAAATGCATACCCTCAACTTCAAAGGGGACGTAACTTGGAAAGGGCCACGAATGAGAACAGAATGGAGGTGCCTTAAAAAGGTAAACATTGAGCTACCATATGATCCAGCAGGCCCACTCCTCGACGTATAACCTAAGAAGAGAGAATTGGAAAGACACAGGCAGGCAAATCTGCATGGCACAGTATTACAATAGCCAAGATATGGAAGTAACCATAAAGTCCACCAACAGATGGGTGGACAAAGAAGAACTCCTCCATGTAGAGATGGAATATTCGCTAGTGAAAAAATGAAACAATGCCATTTGTAGCACCACAGATGAGTCTAGACGTAATCACGCCACGTGTAGTAAGTGAGAAAGCAAAAGACACATATCCTATCATATCACTTTTAAGAGTTACTTAAAAATTGATACCAATGAAGATATTTCCACAGAGAAAGGCAATCACAGATTCATTAAAAACTTATGGTTCACCACATAGAAAGGGATGAGGATTGGATACATTACCATGTTGGGGTTAACAGAGATATACAAACCATGTGAAATATATGACCACCAAAGACGTACGGAAGACCAGGGGAAGACTACTCAACATTGTGTCATAACCTACATGCGAAAAGGATGCGAGGAAGTATAGATACATGTATATGTGTGAAAGAACCACATCTTGCACACCTAGAACAAACAAACCATTGTAATCATATTTGCTGGGATAAACAATAAAAAGTAAATTACAAATATGAACAAGAAGTAATGAGACATAAACTTAAAGGGCTTTTCCCTGGCACATTCCATTCTAATTTACAACCTAGAACACCACTTCCATTAAGGCTCTGTTTCCCTAGTAACCAAATTTGGTAAAGGGGAAATGCTGCCACCTTGTGGCCGTTTCCTGCAAGAACAGCTTTAAACTCACAGCTAATGGTCACTTAACATTCCCAAGGACTCAGGGCTGTAAAGGACACCTGCCCTAAAAAATTGTGCTGAAGGAGGGAATGGACAAAAAAATTCAAAACAGGCAAATGTTTCAAGAAGAGAGTATGAAGAGTTAAGTTTTACTCACGCTCTTTTAAAAAAAAGGAAAATGGATAAAAGCTCAACCTCAGGGAGTGTTAGACCCATGCAATCTAATCTACAAAAAGTTTCAACTTACACCAGTCGACTTACCATCAGCCAAAAGTCTACGAACAATAAATGTTGAAGGGGTTTTTGAGAACTGTGTACACTCTACCTGCTGGTGAGACGTGAAGGGGTAACAGCCAATAATGAGAACAGAAAGGAGCTGTGTTTAAAAGTAAAACTGCAGGTACCATTGAATACAGCAGGCGCACCATTGGACCTCTCACCTGAGAAGACAAGAATCGAGAAGACACAGGCCGCAAAAGCTGCAGTGCAGCCTTATTCACAATAGCCAAGACAGTGGAGCAATCGAAATGTCCAACAACAGGTGAATGGATAAAGAAGAAGTGGTCCATGTACACAATGGAATAATAGCCATGGAAACCAATGAACCACTGCTCTCTGAGGCACCACAAATGAGTCTGGAGATAATCACGAAACATGAGGTAAGTCGGAAAGCAAAAGACCTATATTCTATGATATCCCTTATAGGCGTTATCTAATAACTGACACAAAGGAACATATTTCCACAGAGAAAGACACTCACAGACTTAGAAAACAAACTATGCGCATCTAAAAGGAAAGGTGGGGGGAATGGATAAATTAAGATTAGTGTTACTATATGTATACAAACACATATTATATACATATCTCAAAAAGACCAACCATATAGCAAGGGAGGTCTGCGGAACCCTCAGTAACATTTTACATGGGAAGAGGATCTGTACTTGAATAGACATATATAATGTACAAACGAACCAGATTGTGTACACCTAGGACAAACAATATTCTAAGCTTTACCCCAATTAAAAAAAAATTTAAAACCAAGAAGAAATAATGAGACATAAACTTATGGGGCTTTCTCCATGCACATTCCAATGTAATTTACAAACTAGGAACACGACTTCCAGAAAGGCTCTGCTGCCCTAGTAGCCAGATATGGGAATGGAGATATGCTGCCTGCTTGAGGCCACTTCCCACAACAGCAGCTTTAAACCCATTGCTAAAGGTCACTAAATATTCACCAAACTTGCAGTTCGGTAAAAGACACCTGCTTTCTAAAAAAATTCTGGGGTGCAAAATCGACCAAAAATTTCAAAAGAGGGCAACCTTCCAAGAACACAATTTCAAGAGTTATATTGTACTCCCAATTGTTTCCTTTTTTTTAACAGAAAAGAAAACGGTGGAGAAAAATGATGAGTTTTACGAATTTTCAAAGACATGCAAACCCAAATTACAAAAACCTATCAGCTCACAGCAGCCAGAAGGGCCATTAGCATAAATGCTGCAAACAATAAATGCTGAAGCGATTGTGGAGAAATGCGTACCCTCGATTCTAAGGGGGACGTGGTAAGAGCCACTAATGAAAACACAAAGAAGGTGCTTTGAAAAGGGTAACACGGTGCTACCAGTCAATCAATCACACCCACTGCTGGGCCTATCACCTGAGAAAATGAGAATCGAAAAGTCACAGGCTGGCAATTCTGCACTCCAACAATATTTACCATAGCCAACACTTGGAAGCAAAGAAAATGTCCATCAACCGAGGAATGCACAAAGTAGAAGTGGTCCACGTACACAGTGGAAAATTACTCCAATAAAAAATAAAAATTAAATTTAAAAATCCAACAAAAGTAAGGAGACATCAGCTTGTGTGGGTTTGTCCGGGCACACTCCACTCTAATTTATAACCGAGAAACACCACAGGCCGCAAGGCTTTTCCCTAGTTACCAGGGTGGGGGACATAGAAAGGCTGCCGCCCTCTGGCAGTTACCTGCAAAAGCAGCTTTAAAGCCTGTGCTAATGGTCACTTCATAGGAACAAGTACTGCAGAACTGTAAATGAAACAGGCCCTCAAAATGTCTTGAGGGAGGTAAAGGCCAAAACATTTCAAAATGTGACACATACTTAAAGAGAACACTTTGAAGAACTAAGGGGTAACCACAGCTTGAAACATAGAAAAGGACATGCCTTAAAGCTCAATTTCAACAGATTATGTGGCACATTCGAATTCAACCACAGAGAGGTATCAGCTCACACTTGTCAGAATAACCATCAGCAAGAAAACTACAAACAATAAATGCTGAAGGTGTTGTGGAGAAATGCATACCCTCAACTTCAAAGGGGACGTAACTTGGAAAGGGCCACGAATGAGAACAGAATGGAGGTGCCTTAAAAAGGTAAACATTGAGCTACCATATGATCCAGCAGGCCCACTCCTCGACGTATAACCTAAGAAGAGAGAATTGGAAAGACACAGGCAGGCAAATCTGCATGGCACAGTATTACAATAGCCAAGATATGGAAGTAACCATAAAGTCCACCAACAGATGGGTGGACAAAGAAGAACTCCTCCATGTAGAGATGGAATATTCGCTAGTGAAAAAATGAAACAATGCCATTTGTAGCACCACAGATGAGTCTAGACGTAATCACGCCACGTGTAGTAAGTGAGAAAGCAAAAGACACATATCCTATCATATCACTTTTAAGAGTTACTTAAAAATTGATACCAATGAAGATATTTCCACAGAGAAAGGCAATCACAGATTCATTAAAAACTTATGGTTCACCACATAGAAAGGGATGAGGATTGGATACATTACCATGTTGGGGTTAACAGAGATATACAAACCATGTGAAATATATGACCACCAAAGACGTACGGAAGACCAGGGGAAGACTACTCAACATTGTGTCATAACCTACATGCGAAAAGGATGCGAGGAAGTATAGATACATGTATATGTGTGAAAGAACCACATCTTGCACACCTAGAACAAACAAACCATTGTAATCATATTTGCTGGGATAAACAATAAAAAGTAAATTACAAATATGAACAAGAAGTAATGAGACATAAACTTAAAGGGCTTTTCCCTGGCACATTCCATTCTAATTTACAACCTAGAACACCACTTCCATTAAGGCTCTGTTTCCCTAGTAACCAAATTTGGTAAAGGGGAAATGCTGCCACCTTGTGGCCGTTTCCTGCAAGAACAGCTTTAAACTCACAGCTAATGGTCACTTAACATTCCCAAGGACTCAGGGCTGTAAAGGACACCTGCCCTAAAAAATTGTGCTGAAGGAGGGAATGGACAAAAAAATTCAAAACAGGCAAATGTTTCAAGAAGAGAGTATGAAGAGTTAAGTTTTACTCACGCTCTTTTAAAAAAAAGGAAAATGGATAAAAGCTCAACCTCAGGGAGTGTTAGACCCATGCAATCTAATCTACAAAAAGTTTCAACTTACACCAGTCGACTTACCATCAGCCAAAAGTCTACGAACAATAAATGTTGAAGGGGTTTTTGAGAACTGTGTACACTCTACCTGCTGGTGAGACGTGAAGGGGTAACAGCCAATAATGAGAACAGAAAGGAGCTGTGTTTAAAAGTAAAACTGCAGGTACCATTGAATACAGCAGGCGCACCATTGGACCTCTCACCTGAGAAGACAAGAATCGAGAAGACACAGGCCGCAAAAGCTGCAGTGCAGCCTTATTCACAATAGCCAAGACAGTGGAGCAATCGAAATGTCCAACAACAGGTGAATGGATAAAGAAGAAGTGGTCCATGTACACAATGGAATAATAGCCATGGAAACCAATGAACCACTGCTCTCTGAGGCACCACAAATGAGTCTGGAGATAATCACGAAACATGAGGTAAGTCGGAAAGCAAAAGACCTATATTCTATGATATCCCTTATAGGCGTTATCTAATAACTGACACAAAGGAACATATTTCCACAGAGAAAGACACTCACAGACTTAGAAAACAAACTATGCGCATCTAAAAGGAAAGGTGGGGGGAATGGATAAATTAAGATTAGTGTTACTATATGTATACAAACACATATTATATACATATCTCAAAAAGACCAACCATATAGCAAGGGAGGTCTGCGGAACCCTCAGTAACATTTTACATGGGAAGAGGATCTGTACTTGAATAGACATATATAATGTACAAACGAACCAGATTGTGTACACCTAGGACAAACAATATTCTAAGCTTTACCCCAATTAAAAAAAATTTTAAAACCAAGAAGAAATAATGAGACATAAACTTATGGGGCTTTCTCCATGCACATTCCAATGTAATTTACAAACTAGGAACACGACTTCCAGAAAGGCTCTGCTGCCCTAGTAGCCAGATATGGGAATGGAGATATGCTGCCTGCTTGAGGCCACTTCCCACAACAGCAGCTTTAAACCCATTGCTAAAGGTCACTAAATATTCACCAAACTTGCAGTTCGGTAAAAGACACCTGCTTTCTAAAAAAATTCTGGGGTGCAAAATCGACCAAAAATTTCAAAAGAGGGCAACCTTCCAAGAACACAATTTCAAGAGTTATATTGTACTCCCAATTGTTTCCTTTTTTTTAACAGAAAAGAAAACGGTGGAGAAAAATGATGAGTTTTACGAATTTTCAAAGACATGCAAACCCAAATTACAAAAACCTATCAGCTCACAGCAGCCAGAAGGGCCATTAGCATAAATGCTGCAAACAATAAATGCTGAAGCGATTGTGGAGAAATGCGTACCCTCGATTCTAAGGGGGACGTGGTAAGAGCCACTAATGAAAACACAAAGAAGGTGCTTTGAAAAGGGTAACACGGTGCTACCAGTCAATCAATCACACCCACTGCTGGGCCTATCACCTGAGAAAATGAGAATCGAAAAGTCACAGGCTGGCAATTCTGCACTCCAACAATATTTACCATAGCCAACACTTGGAAGCAAAGAAAATGTCCATCAACCGAGGAATGCACAAAGTAGAAGTGGTCCACGTACACAGTGGAAAATTACTCCAATAAAAAATAAAAATTAAATTTAAAAATCCAACAAAAGTAAGGAGACATCAGCTTGTGTGGGTTTGTCCGGGCACACTCCACTCTAATTTATAACCGAGAAACACCACAGGCCGCAAGGCTTTTCCCTAGTTACCAGGGTGGGGGACATAGAAAGGCTGCCGCCCTCTGGCAGTTACCTGCAAAAGCAGCTTTAAAGCCTGTGCTAATGGTCACTTCATAGGAACAAGTACTGCAGAACTGTAAATGAAACAGGCCCTCAAAATGTCTTGAGGGAGGTAAAGGCCAAAACATTTCAAAATGTGACACATACTTAAAGAGAACACTTTGAAGAACTAAGGGGTAACCACAGCTTGAAACATAGAAAAGGACATGCCTTAAAGCTCAATTTCAACAGATTATGTGGCACATTCGAATTCAACCACAGAGAGGTATCAGCTCACACTTGTCAGAATAACCATCAGCAAGAAAACTACAAACAATAAATGCTGAAGGTGTTGTGGAGAAATGCATACCCTCAACTTCAAAGGGGACGTAACTTGGAAAGGGCCACGAATGAGAACAGAATGGAGGTGCCTTAAAAAGGTAAACATTGAGCTACCATATGATCCAGCAGGCCCACTCCTCGACGTATAACCTAAGAAGAGAGAATTGGAAAGACACAGGCAGGCAAATCTGCATGGCACAGTATTACAATAGCCAAGATATGGAAGTAACCAAAAAGTCCACCAACAGATGGGTGGACAAGGAAGAACTCCTCCATGTAGAGATGGAATATTCGCTAGTGAAAAAATGAAACAATGCCATTTGTAGCACCACAGATGAGTCTAGACGTAATCACGCCACGTGTAGTAAGTGAGAAAGCAAAAGACACATATCCTATCATATCACTTTTAAGAGTTACTTAAAAATTGATACCAATGAAGATATTTCCACAGAGAAAGGCAATCACAGATTCATTAAAAACTTATGGTTCACCACATAGAAAGGGATGAGGATTGGATACATTACCATGTTGGGGTTAACAGAGATATACAAACCATGTGAAATATATGACCACCAAAGACGTACGGAAGACCAGGGGAAGACTACTCAACATTGTGTCATAACCTACATGCGAAAAGGATGCGAGGAAGTATAGATACATGTATATGTGTGAAAGAACCACATCTTGCACACCTAGAACAAACAAACCATTGTAATCATATTTGCTGGGATAAACAATAAAAAGTAAATTACAAATATGAACAAGAAGTAATGAGACATAAACTTAAAGGGCTTTTCCCTGGCACATTCCATTCTAATTTACAACCTAGAACACCACTTCCATTAAGGCTCTGTTTCCCTAGTAACCAAATTTGGTAAAGGGGAAATGCTGCCACCTTGTGGCCGTTTCCTGCAAGAACAGCTTTAAACTCACAGCTAATGGTCACTTAACATTCCCAAGGACTCAGGGCTGTAAAGGACACCTGCCCTAAAAAATTGTGCTGAAGGAGGGAATGGACAAAAAAATTCAAAACAGGCAAATGTTTCAAGAAGAGAGTATGAAGAGTTAAGTTTTACTCACGCTCTTTTAAAAAAAAGGAAAATGGATAAAAGCTCAACCTCAGGGAGTGTTAGACCCATGCAATCTAATCTACAAAAAGTTTCAACTTACACCAGTCGACTTACCATCAGCCAAAAGTCTACGAACAATAAATGTTGAAGGGGTTTTTGAGAACTGTGTACACTCTACCTGCTGGTGAGACGTGAAGGGGTAACAGCCAATAATGAGAACAGAAAGGAGCTGTGTTTAAAAGTAAAACTGCAGGTACCATTGAATACAGCAGGCGCACCATTGGACCTCTCACCTGAGAAGACAAGAATCGAGAAGACACAGGCCGCAAAAGCTGCAGTGCAGCCTTATTCACAATAGCCAAGACAGTGGAGCAATCGAAATGTCCAACAACAGGTGAATGGATAAAGAAGAAGTGGTCCATGTACACAATGGAATAATAGCCATGGAAACCAATGAACCACTGCTCTCTGAGGCACCACAAATGAGTCTGGAGATAATCACGAAACATGAGGTAAGTCGGAAAGCAAAAGACCTATATTCTATGATATCCCTTATAGGCGTTATCTAATAACTGACACAAAGGAACATATTTCCACAGAGAAAGACACTCACAGACTTAGAAAACAAACTATGCGCATCTAAAAGGAAAGGTGGGGGGAATGGATAAATTAAGATTAGTGTTACTATATGTATACAAACACATATTATATACATATCTCAAAAAGACCAACCATATAGCAAGGGAGGTCTGCGGAACCCTCAGTAACATTTTACATGGGAAGAGGATCTGTACTTGAATAGACATATATAATGTACAAACGAACCAGATTGTGTACACCTAGGACAAACAATATTCTAAGCTTTACCCCAATTAAAAAAAATTTTAAAACCAAGAAGAAATAATGAGACATAAACTTATGGGGCTTTCTCCATGCACATTCCAATGTAATTTACAAACTAGGAACACGACTTCCAGAAAGGCTCTGCTGCCCTAGTAGCCAGATATGGGAATGGAGATATGCTGCCTGCTTGAGGCCACTTCCCACAACAGCAGCTTTAAACCCATTGCTAAAGGTCACTAAATATTCACCAAACTTGCAGTTCGGTAAAAGACACCTGCTTTCTAAAAAAATTCTGGGGTGCAAAATCGACCAAAAATTTCAAAAGAGGGCAACCTTCCAAGAACACAATTTCAAGAGTTATATTGTACTCCCAATTGTTTCCTTTTTTTTAACAGAAAAGAAAACGGTGGAGAAAAATGATGAGTTTTACGAATTTTCAAAGACATGCAAACCCAAATTACAAAAACCTATCAGCTCACAGCAGCCAGAAGGGCCATTAGCATAAATGCTGCAAACAATAAATGCTGAAGCGATTGTGGAGAAATGCGTACCCTCGATTCTAAGGGGGACGTGGTAAGAGCCACTAATGAAAACACAAAGAAGGTGCTTTGAAAAGGGTAACACGGTGCTACCAGTCAATCAATCACACCCACTGCTGGGCCTATCACCTGAGAAAATGAGAATCGAAAAGTCACAGGCTGGCAATTCTGCACTCCAACAATATTTACCATAGCCAACACTTGGAAGCAAAGAAAATGTCCATCAACCGAGGAATGCACAAAGTAGAAGTGGTCCACGTACACAGTGGAAAATTACTCCAATAAAAAATAAAAATTAAATTTAAAAATCCAACAAAAGTAAGGAGACATCAGCTTGTGTGGGTTTGTCCGGGCACACTCCACTCTAATTTATAACCGAGAAACACCACAGGCCGCAAGGCTTTTCCCTAGTTACCAGGGTGGGGGACATAGAAAGGCTGCCGCCCTCTGGCAGTTACCTGCAAAAGCAGCTTTAAAGCCTGTGCTAATGGTCACTTCATAGGAACAAGTACTGCAGAACTGTAAATGAAACAGGCCCTCAAAATGTCTTGAGGGAGGTAAAGGCCAAAACATTTCAAAATGTGACACATACTTAAAGAGAACACTTTGAAGAACTAAGGGGTAACCACAGCTTGAAACATAGAAAAGGACATGCCTTAAAGCTCAATTTCAACAGATTATGTGGCACATTCGAATTCAACCACAGAGAGGTATCAGCTCACACTTGTCAGAATAACCATCAGCAAGAAAACTACAAACAATAAATGCTGAAGGTGTTGTGGAGAAATGCATACCCTCAACTTCAAAGGGGACGTAACTTGGAAAGGGCCACGAATGAGAACAGAATGGAGGTGCCTTAAAAAGGTAAACATTGAGCTACCATATGATCCAGCAGGCCCACTCCTCGACGTATAACCTAAGAAGAGAGAATTGGAAAGACACAGGCAGGCAAATCTGCATGGCACAGTATTACAATAGCCAAGATATGGAAGTAACCAAAAAGTCCACCAACAGATGGGTGGACAAGGAAGAACTCCTCCATGTAGAGATGGAATATTCGCTAGTGAAAAAATGAAACAATGCCATTTGTAGCACCACAGATGAGTCTAGACGTAATCACGCCACGTGTAGTAAGTGAGAAAGCAAAAGACACATATCCTATCATATCACTTTTAAGAGTTACTTAAAAATTGATACCAATGAAGATATTTCCACAGAGAAAGGCAATCACAGATTCATTAAAAACTTATGGTTCACCACATAGAAAGGGATGAGGATTGGATACATTACCATGTTGGGGTTAACAGAGATATACAAACCATGTGAAATATATGACCACCAAAGACGTACGGAAGACCAGGGGAAGACTACTCAACATTGTGTCATAACCTACATGCGAAAAGGATGCGAGGAAGTATAGATACATGTATATGTGTGAAAGAACCACATCTTGCACACCTAGAACAAACAAACCATTGTAATCATATTTGCTGGGATAAACAATAAAAAGTAAATTACAAATATGAACAAGAAGTAATGAGACATAAACTTAAAGGGCTTTTCCCTGGCACATTCCATTCTAATTTACAACCTAGAACACCACTTCCATTAAGGCTCTGTTTCCCTAGTAACCAAATTTGGTAAAGGGGAAATGCTGCCACCTTGTGGCCGTTTCCTGCAAGAACAGCTTTAAACTCACAGCTAATGGTCACTTAACATTCCCAAGGACTCAGGGCTGTAAAGGACACCTGCCCTAAAAAATTGTGCTGAAGGAGGGAATGGACAAAAAAATTCAAAACAGGCAAATGTTTCAAGAAGAGAGTATGAAGAGTTAAGTTTTACTCACGCTCTTTTAAAAAAAAGGAAAATGGATAAAAGCTCAACCTCAGGGAGTGTTAGACCCATGCAATCTAATCTACAAAAAGTTTCAACTTACACCAGTCGACTTACCATCAGCCAAAAGTCTACGAACAATAAATGTTGAAGGGGTTTTTGAGAACTGTGTACACTCTACCTGCTGGTGAGACGTGAAGGGGTAACAGCCAATAATGAGAACAGAAAGGAGCTGTGTTTAAAAGTAAAACTGCAGGTACCATTGAATACAGCAGGCGCACCATTGGACCTCTCACCTGAGAAGACAAGAATCGAGAAGACACAGGCCGCAAAAGCTGCAGTGCAGCCTTATTCACAATAGCCAAGACAGTGGAGCAATCGAAATGTCCAACAACAGGTGAATGGATAAAGAAGAAGTGGTCCATGTACACAATGGAATAATAGCCATGGAAACCAATGAACCACTGCTCTCTGAGGCACCACAAATGAGTCTGGAGATAATCACGAAACATGAGGTAAGTCGGAAAGCAAAAGACCTATATTCTATGATATCCCTTATAGGCGTTATCTAATAACTGACACAAAGGAACATATTTCCACAGAGAAAGACACTCACAGACTTAGAAAACAAACTATGCGCATCTAAAAGGAAAGGTGGGGGGAATGGATAAATTAAGATTAGTGTTACTATATGTATACAAACACATATTATATACATATCTCAAAAAGACCAACCATATAGCAAGGGAGGTCTGCGGAACCCTCAGTAACATTTTACATGGGAAGAGGATCTGTACTTGAATAGACATATATAATGTACAAACGAACCAGATTGTGTACACCTAGGACAAACAATATTCTAAGCTTTACCCCAATTAAAAAAATTTTTAAAACCAAGAAGAAATAATGAGACATAAACTTATGGGGCTTTCTCCATGCACATTCCAATGTAATTTACAAACTAGGAACACGACTTCCAGAAAGGCTCTGCTGCCCTAGTAGCCAGATATGGGAATGGAGATATGCTGCCTGCTTGAGGCCACTTCCCACAACAGCAGCTTTAAACCCATTGCTAAAGGTCACTAAATATTCACCAAACTTGCAGTTCGGTAAAAGACACCTGCTTTCTAAAAAAATTCTGGGGTGCAAAATCGACCAAAAATTTCAAAAGAGGGCAACCTTCCAAGAACACAATTTCAAGAGTTATATTGTACTCCCAATTGTTTCCTTTTTTTTAACAGAAAAGAAAACGGTGGAGAAAAATGATGAGTTTTACGAATTTTCAAAGACATGCAAACCCAAATTACAAAAACCTATCAGCTCACAGCAGCCAGAAGGGCCATTAGCATAAATGCTGCAAACAATAAATGCTGAAGCGATTGTGGAGAAATGCGTACCCTCGATTCTAAGGGGGACGTGGTAAGAGCCACTAATGAAAACACAAAGAAGGTGCTTTGAAAAGGGTAACACGGTGCTACCAGTCAATCAATCACACCCACTGCTGGGCCTATCACCTGAGAAAATGAGAATCGAAAAGTCACAGGCTGGCAATTCTGCACTCCAACAATATTTACCATAGCCAACACTTGGAAGCAAAGAAAATGTCCATCAACCGAGGAATGCACAAAGTAGAAGTGGTCCACGTACACAGTGGAAAATTACTCCAATGAAAAATAAAAATTAAATTTAAAAATCCAACAAAAGTAAGGAGACATCAGCTTGTGTGGGTTTGTCCGGGCACACTCCACTCTAATTTATAACCGAGAAACACCACAGGCCGCAAGGCTTTTCCCTAGTTACCAGGGTGGGGGACATAGAAAGGCTGCCGCCCTCTGGCAGTTACCTGCAAAAGCAGCTTTAAAGCCTGTGCTAATGGTCACTTCATAGGAACAAGTACTGCAGAACTGTAAATGAAACAGGCCCTCAAAATGTCTTGAGGGAGGTAAAGGCCAAAACATTTCAAAATGTGACACATACTTAAAGAGAACACTTTGAAGAACTAAGGGGTAACCACAGCTTGAAACATAGAAAAGGACATGCCTTAAAGCTCAATTTCAACAGATTATGTGGCACATTCGAATTCAACCACAGAGAGGTATCAGCTCACACTTGTCAGAATAACCATCAGCAAGAAAACTACAAACAATAAATGCTGAAGGTGTTGTGGAGAAATGCATACCCTCAACTTCAAAGGGGACGTAACTTGGAAAGGGCCACGAATGAGAACAGAATGGAGGTGCCTTAAAAAGGTAAACATTGAGCTACCATATGATCCAGCAGGCCCACTCCTCGACGTATAACCTAAGAAGAGAGAATTGGAAAGACACAGGCAGGCAAATCTGCATGGCACAGTATTACAATAGCCAAGATATGGAAGTAACCATAAAGTCCACCAACAGATGGGTGGACAAAGAAGAACTCCTCCATGTAGAGATGGAATATTCGCTAGTGAAAAAATGAAACAATGCCATTTGTAGCACCACAGATGAGTCTAGACGTAATCACGCCACGTGTAGTAAGTGAGAAAGCAAAAGACACATATCCTATCATATCACTTTTAAGAGTTACTTAAAAATTGATACCAATGAAGATATTTCCACAGAGAAAGGCAATCACAGATTCATTAAAAACTTATGGTTCACCACATAGAAAGGGATGAGGATTGGATACATTACCATGTTGGGGTTAACAGAGATATACAAACCATGTGAAATATATGACCACCAAAGACGTACGGAAGACCAGGGGAAGACTACTCAACATTGTGTCATAACCTACATGCGAAAAGGATGCGAGGAAGTATAGATACATGTATATGTGTGAAAGAACCACATCTTGCACACCTAGAACAAACAAACCATTGTAATCATATTTGCTGGGATAAACAATAAAAAGTAAATTACAAATATGAACAAGAAGTAATGAGACATAAACTTAAAGGGCTTTTCCCTGGCACATTCCATTCTAATTTACAACCTAGAACACCACTTCCATTAAGGCTCTGTTTCCCTAGTAACCAAATTTGGTAAAGGGGAAATGCTGCCACCTTGTGGCCGTTTCCTGCAAGAACAGCTTTAAACTCACAGCTAATGGTCACTTAACATTCCCAAGGACTCAGGGCTGTAAAGGACACCTGCCCTAAAAAATTGTGCTGAAGGAGGGAATGGACAAAAAAATTCAAAACAGGCAAATGTTTCAAGAAGAGAGTATGAAGAGTTAAGTTTTACTCACGCTCTTTTAAAAAAAAGGAAAATGGATAAAAGCTCAACCTCAGGGAGTGTTAGACCCATGCAATCTAATCTACAAAAAGTTTCAACTTACACCAGTCGACTTACCATCAGCCAAAAGTCTACGAACAATAAATGTTGAAGGGGTTTTTGAGAACTGTGTACACTCTACCTGCTGGTGAGACGTGAAGGGGTAACAGCCAATAATGAGAACAGAAAGGAGCTGTGTTTAAAAGTAAAACTGCAGGTACCATTGAACACAGCAGGCGCACCATTGGACCTCTCACCTGAGAAGACAAGAATCGAGAAGACACAGGCCGCAAAAGCTGCAGTGCAGCCTTATTCACAATAGCCAAGACAGTGGAGCAATCGAAATGTCCAACAACAGGTGAATGGATAAAGAAGAAGTGGTCCATGTACACAATGGAATAATAGCCATGGAAACCAATGAACCACTGCTCTCTGAGGCACCACAAATGAGTCTGGAGATAATCACGAAACATGAGGTAAGTCGGAAAGCAAAAGACCTATATTCTATGATATCCCTTATAGGCGTTATCTAATAACTGACACAAAGGAACATATTTCCACAGAGAAAGACACTCACAGACTTAGAAAACAAACTATGCGCATCTAAAAGGAAAGGTGGGGGGAATGGATAAATTAAGATTAGTGTTACTATATGTATACAAACACATATTATATACATATCTCAAAAAGACCAACCATATAGCAAGGGAGGTCTGCGGAACCCTCAGTAACATTTTACATGGGAAGAGGATCTGTACTTGAATAGACATATATAATGTACAAACGAACCAGATTGTGTACACCTAGGACAAACAATATTCTAAGCTTTACCCCAATTAAAAAAAATTTTAAAACCAAGAAGAAATAATGAGACATAAACTTATGGGGCTTTCTCCATGCACATTCCAATGTAATTTACAAACTAGGAACACGACTTCCAGAAAGGCTCTGCTGCCCTAGTAGCCAGATATGGGAATGGAGATATGCTGCCTGCTTGAGGCCACTTCCCACAACAGCAGCTTTAAACCCATTGCTAAAGGTCACTAAATATTCACCAAACTTGCAGTTCGGTAAAAGACACCTGCTTTCTAAAAAAATTCTGGGGTGCAAAATCGACCAAAAATTTCAAAAGAGGGCAACCTTCCAAGAACACAATTTCAAGAGTTATATTGTACTCCCAATTGTTTCCTTTTTTTTAACAGAAAAGAAAACGGTGGAGAAAAATGATGAGTTTTACGAATTTTCAAAGACATGCAAACCCAAATTACAAAAACCTATCAGCTCACAGCAGCCAGAAGGGCCATTAGCATAAATGCTGCAAACAATAAATGCTGAAGCGATTGTGGAGAAATGCGTACCCTCGATTCTAAGGGGGACGTGGTAAGAGCCACTAATGAAAACACAAAGAAGGTGCTTTGAAAAGGGTAACACGGTGCTACCAGTCAATCAATCACACCCACTGCTGGGCCTATCACCTGAGAAAATGAGAATCGAAAAGTCACAGGCTGGCAATTCTGCACTCCAACAATATTTACCATAGCCAACACTTGGAAGCAAAGAAAATGTCCATCAACCGAGGAATGCACAAAGTAGAAGTGGTCCACGTACACAGTGGAAAATTACTCCAATGAAAAATAAAAATTAAATTTAAAAATCCAACAAAAGTAAGGAGACATCAGCTTGTGTGGGTTTGTCCGGGCACACTCCACTCTAATTTATAACCGAGAAACACCACAGGCCGCAAGGCTTTTCCCTAGTTACCAGGGTGGGGGACATAGAAAGGCTGCCGCCCTCTGGCAGTTACCTGCAAAAGCAGCTTTAAAGCCTGTGCTAATGGTCACTTCATAGGAACAAGTACTGCAGAACTGTAAATGAAACAGGCCCTCAAAATGTCTTGAGGGAGGTAAAGGCCAAAACATTTCAAAATGTGACACATACTTAAAGAGAACACTTTGAAGAACTAAGGGGTAACCACAGCTTGAAACATAGAAAAGGACATGCCTTAAAGCTCAATTTCAACAGATTATGTGGCACATTCGAATTCAACCACAGAGAGGTATCAGCTCACACTTGTCAGAATAACCATCAGCAAGAAAACTACAAACAATAAATGCTGAAGGTGTTGTGGAGAAATGCATACCCTCAACTTCAAAGGGGACGTAACTTGGAAAGGGCCACGAATGAGAACAGAATGGAGGTGCCTTAAAAAGGTAAACATTGAGCTACCATATGATCCAGCAGGCCCACTCCTCGACGTATAACCTAAGAAGAGAGAATTGGAAAGACACAGGCAGGCAAATCTGCATGGCACAGTATTACAATAGCCAAGATATGGAAGTAACCATAAAGTCCACCAACAGATGGGTGGACAAAGAAGAACTCCTCCATGTAGAGATGGAATATTCGCTAGTGAAAAAATGAAACAATGCCATTTGTAGCACCACAGATGAGTCTAGACGTAATCACGCCACGTGTAGTAAGTGAGAAAGCAAAAGACACATATCCTATCATATCACTTTTAAGAGTTACTTAAAAATTGATACCAATGAAGATATTTCCACAGAGAAAGGCAATCACAGATTCATTAAAAACTTATGGTTCACCACATAGAAAGGGATGAGGATTGGATACATTACCATGTTGGGGTTAACAGAGATATACAAACCATGTGAAATATATGACCACCAAAGACGTACGGAAGACCAGGGGAAGACTACTCAACATTGTGTCATAACCTACATGCGAAAAGGATGCGAGGAAGTATAGATACATGTATATGTGTGAAAGAACCACATCTTGCACACCTAGAACAAACAAACCATTGTAATCATATTTGCTGGGATAAACAATAAAAAGTAAATTACAAATATGAACAAGAAGTAATGAGACATAAACTTAAAGGGCTTTTCCCTGGCACATTCCATTCTAATTTACAACCTAGAACACCACTTCCATTAAGGCTCTGTTTCCCTAGTAACCAAATTTGGTAAAGGGGAAATGCTGCCACCTTGTGGCCGTTTCCTGCAAGAACAGCTTTAAACTCACAGCTAATGGTCACTTAACATTCCCAAGGACTCAGGGCTGTAAAGGACACCTGCCCTAAAAAATTGTGCTGAAGGAGGGAATGGACAAAAAAATTCAAAACAGGCAAATGTTTCAAGAAGAGAGTATGAAGAGTTAAGTTTTACTCACGCTCTTTTAAAAAAAAGGAAAATGGATAAAAGCTCAACCTCAGGGAGTGTTAGACCCATGCAATCTAATCTACAAAAAGTTTCAACTTACACCAGTCGACTTACCATCAGCCAAAAGTCTACGAACAATAAATGTTGAAGGGGTTTTTGAGAACTGTGTACACTCTACCTGCTGGTGAGACGTGAAGGGGTAACAGCCAATAATGAGAACAGAAAGGAGCTGTGTTTAAAAGTAAAACTGCAGGTACCATTGAACACAGCAGGCGCACCATTGGACCTCTCACCTGAGAAGACAAGAATCGAGAAGACACAGGCCGCAAAAGCTGCAGTGCAGCCTTATTCACAATAGCCAAGACAGTGGAGCAATCGAAATGTCCAACAACAGGTGAATGGATAAAGAAGAAGTGGTCCATGTACACAATGGAATAATAGCCATGGAAACCAATGAACCACTGCTCTCTGAGGCACCACAAATGAGTCTGGAGATAATCACGAAACATGAGGTAAGTCGGAAAGCAAAAGACCTATATTCTATGATATCCCTTATAGGCGTTATCTAATAACTGACACAAAGGAACATATTTCCACAGAGAAAGACACTCACAGACTTAGAAAACAAACTATGCGCATCTAAAAGGAAAGGTGGGGGGAATGGATAAATTAAGATTAGTGTTACTATATGTATACAAACACATATTATATACATATCTCAAAAAGACCAACCATATAGCAAGGGAGGTCTGCGGAACCCTCAGTAACATTTTACATGGGAAGAGGATCTGTACTTGAATAGACATATATAATGTACAAACGAACCAGATTGTGTACACCTAGGACAAACAATATTCTAAGCTTTACCCCAATTAAAAAAATTTTTAAAACCAAGAAGAAATAATGAGACATAAACTTATGGGGCTTTCTCCATGCACATTCCAATGTAATTTACAAACTAGGAACACGACTTCCAGAAAGGCTCTGCTGCCCTAGTAGCCAGATATGGGAATGGAGATATGCTGCCTGCTTGAGGCCACTTCCCACAACAGCAGCTTTAAACCCATTGCTAAAGGTCACTAAATATTCACCAAACTTGCAGTTCGGTAAAAGACACCTGCTTTCTAAAAAAATTCTGGGGTGCAAAATCGACCAAAAATTTCAAAAGAGGGCAACCTTCCAAGAACACAATTTCAAGAGTTATATTGTACTCCCAATTGTTTCCTTTTTTTTAACAGAAAAGAAAACGGTGGAGAAAAATGATGAGTTTTACGAATTTTCAAAGACATGCAAACCCAAATTACAAAAACCTATCAGCTCACAGCAGCCAGAAGGGCCATTAGCATAAATGCTGCAAACAATAAATGCTGAAGCGATTGTGGAGAAATGCGTACCCTCGATTCTAAGGGGGACGTGGTAAGAGCCACTAATGAAAACACAAAGAAGGTGCTTTGAAAAGGGTAACACGGTGCTACCAGTCAATCAATCACACCCACTGCTGGGCCTATCACCTGAGAAAATGAGAATCGAAAAGTCACAGGCTGGCAATTCTGCACTCCAACAATATTTACCATAGCCAACACTTGGAAGCAAAGAAAATGTCCATCAACCGAGGAATGCACAAAGTAGAAGTGGTCCACGTACACAGTGGAAAATTACTCCAATAAAAAATAAAAATTAAATTTAAAAATCCAACAAAAGTAAGGAGACATCAGCTTGTGTGGGTTTGTCCGGGCACACTCCACTCTAATTTATAACCGAGAAACACCACAGGCCGCAAGGCTTTTCCCTAGTTACCAGGGTGGGGGACATAGAAAGGCTGCCGCCCTCTGGCAGTTACCTGCAAAAGCAGCTTTAAAGCCTGTGCTAATGGTCACTTCATAGGAACAAGTACTGCAGAACTGTAAATGAAACAGGCCCTCAAAATGTCTTGAGGGAGGTAAAGGCCAAAACATTTCAAAATGTGACACATACTTAAAGAGAACACTTTGAAGAACTAAGGGGTAACCACAGCTTGAAACATAGAAAAGGACATGCCTTAAAGCTCAATTTCAACAGATTATGTGGCACATTCGAATTCAACCACAGAGAGGTATCAGCTCACACTTGTCAGAATAACCATCAGCAAGAAAACTACAAACAATAAATGCTGAAGGTGTTGTGGAGAAATGCATACCCTCAACTTCAAAGGGGACGTAACTTGGAAAGGGCCACGAATGAGAACAGAATGGAGGTGCCTTAAAAAGGTAAACATTGAGCTACCATATGATCCAGCAGGCCCACTCCTCGACGTATAACCTAAGAAGAGAGAATTGGAAAGACACAGGCAGGCAAATCTGCATGGCACAGTATTACAATAGCCAAGATATGGAAGTAACCAAAAAGTCCACCAACAGATGGGTGGACAAGGAAGAACTCCTCCATGTAGAGATGGAATATTCGCTAGTGAAAAAATGAAACAATGCCATTTGTAGCACCACAGATGAGTCTAGACGTAATCACGCCACGTGTAGTAAGTGAGAAAGCAAAAGACACATATCCTATCATATCACTTTTAAGAGTTACTTAAAAATTGATACCAATGAAGATATTTCCACAGAGAAAGGCAATCACAGATTCATTAAAAACTTATGGTTCACCACATAGAAAGGGATGAGGATTGGATACATTACCATGTTGGGGTTAACAGAGATATACAAACCATGTGAAATATATGACCACCAAAGACGTACGGAAGACCAGGGGAAGACTACTCAACATTGTGTCATAACCTACATGCGAAAAGGATGCGAGGAAGTATAGATACATGTATATGTGTGAAAGAACCACATCTTGCACACCTAGAACAAACAAACCATTGTAATCATATTTGCTGGGATAAACAATAAAAAGTAAATTACAAATATGAACAAGAAGTAATGAGACATAAACTTAAAGGGCTTTTCCCTGGCACATTCCATTCTAATTTACAACCTAGAACACCACTTCCATTAAGGCTCTGTTTCCCTAGTAACCAAATTTGGTAAAGGGGAAATGCTGCCACCTTGTGGCCGTTTCCTGCAAGAACAGCTTTAAACTCACAGCTAATGGTCACTTAACATTCCCAAGGACTCAGGGCTGTAAAGGACACCTGCCCTAAAAAATTGTGCTGAAGGAGGGAATGGACAAAAAAATTCAAAACAGGCAAATGTTTCAAGAAGAGAGTATGAAGAGTTAAGTTTTACTCACGCTCTTTTAAAAAAAAGGAAAATGGATAAAAGCTCAACCTCAGGGAGTGTTAGACCCATGCAATCTAATCTACAAAAAGTTTCAACTTACACCAGTCGACTTACCATCAGCCAAAAGTCTACGAACAATAAATGTTGAAGGGGTTTTTGAGAACTGTGTACACTCTACCTGCTGGTGAGACGTGAAGGGGTAACAGCCAATAATGAGAACAGAAAGGAGCTGTGTTTAAAAGTAAAACTGCAGGTACCATTGAATACAGCAGGCGCACCATTGGACCTCTCACCTGAGAAGACAAGAATCGAGAAGACACAGGCCGCAAAAGCTGCAGTGCAGCCTTATTCACAATAGCCAAGACAGTGGAGCAATCGAAATGTCCAACAACAGGTGAATGGATAAAGAAGAAGTGGTCCATGTACACAATGGAATAATAGCCATGGAAACCAATGAACCACTGCTCTCTGAGGCACCACAAATGAGTCTGGAGATAATCACGAAACATGAGGTAAGTCGGAAAGCAAAAGACCTATATTCTATGATATCCCTTATAGGCGTTATCTAATAACTGACACAAAGGAACATATTTCCACAGAGAAAGACACTCACAGACTTAGAAAACAAACTATGCGCATCTAAAAGGAAAGGTGGGGGGAATGGATAAATTAAGATTAGTGTTACTATATGTATACAAACACATATTATATACATATCTCAAAAAGACCAACCATATAGCAAGGGAGGTCTGCGGAACCCTCAGTAACATTTTACATGGGAAGAGGATCTGTACTTGAATAGACATATATAATGTACAAACGAACCAGATTGTGTACACCTAGGACAAACAATATTCTAAGCTTTACCCCAATTAAAAAAAATTTTAAAACCAAGAAGAAATAATGAGACATAAACTTATGGGGCTTTCTCCATGCACATTCCAATGTAATTTACAAACTAGGAACACGACTTCCAGAAAGGCTCTGCTGCCCTAGTAGCCAGATATGGGAATGGAGATATGCTGCCTGCTTGAGGCCACTTCCCACAACAGCAGCTTTAAACCCATTGCTAAAGGTCACTAAATATTCACCAAACTTGCAGTTCGGTAAAAGACACCTGCTTTCTAAAAAAATTCTGGGGTGCAAAATCGACCAAAAATTTCAAAAGAGGGCAACCTTCCAAGAACACAATTTCAAGAGTTATATTGTACTCCCAATTGTTTCCTTTTTTTTAACAGAAAAGAAAACGGTGGAGAAAAATGATGAGTTTTACGAATTTTCAAAGACATGCAAACCCAAATTACAAAAACCTATCAGCTCACAGCAGCCAGAAGGGCCATTAGCATAAATGCTGCAAACAATAAATGCTGAAGCGATTGTGGAGAAATGCGTACCCTCGATTCTAAGGGGGACGTGGTAAGAGCCACTAATGAAAACACAAAGAAGGTGCTTTGAAAAGGGTAACACGGTGCTACCAGTCAATCAATCACACCCACTGCTGGGCCTATCACCTGAGAAAATGAGAATCGAAAAGTCACAGGCTGGCAATTCTGCACTCCAACAATATTTACCATAGCCAACACTTGGAAGCAAAGAAAATGTCCATCAACCGAGGAATGCACAAAGTAGAAGTGGTCCACGTACACAGTGGAAAATTACTCCAATGAAAAATAAAAATTAAATTTAAAAATCCAACAAAAGTAAGGAGACATCAGCTTGTGTGGGTTTGTCCGGGCACACTCCACTCTAATTTATAACCGAGAAACACCACAGGCCGCAAGGCTTTTCCCTAGTTACCAGGGTGGGGGACATAGAAAGGCTGCCGCCCTCTGGCAGTTACCTGCAAAAGCAGCTTTAAAGCCTGTGCTAATGGTCACTTCATAGGAACAAGTACTGCAGAACTGTAAATGAAACAGGCCCTCAAAATGTCTTGAGGGAGGTAAAGGCCAAAACATTTCAAAATGTGACACATACTTAAAGAGAACACTTTGAAGAACTAAGGGGTAACCACAGCTTGAAACATAGAAAAGGACATGCCTTAAAGCTCAATTTCAACAGATTATGTGGCACATTCGAATTCAACCACAGAGAGGTATCAGCTCACACTTGTCAGAATAACCATCAGCAAGAAAACTACAAACAATAAATGCTGAAGGTGTTGTGGAGAAATGCATACCCTCAACTTCAAAGGGGACGTAACTTGGAAAGGGCCACGAATGAGAACAGAATGGAGGTGCCTTAAAAAGGTAAACATTGAGCTACCATATGATCCAGCAGGCCCACTCCTCGACGTATAACCTAAGAAGAGAGAATTGGAAAGACACAGGCAGGCAAATCTGCATGGCACAGTATTACAATAGCCAAGATATGGAAGTAACCAAAAAGTCCACCAACAGATGGGTGGACAAGGAAGAACTCCTCCATGTAGAGATGGAATATTCGCTAGTGAAAAAATGAAACAATGCCATTTGTAGCACCACAGATGAGTCTAGACGTAATCACGCCACGTGTAGTAAGTGAGAAAGCAAAAGACACATATCCTATCATATCACTTTTAAGAGTTACTTAAAAATTGATACCAATGAAGATATTTCCACAGAGAAAGGCAATCACAGATTCATTAAAAACTTATGGTTCACCACATAGAAAGGGATGAGGATTGGATACATTACCATGTTGGGGTTAACAGAGATATACAAACCATGTGAAATATATGACCACCAAAGACGTACGGAAGACCAGGGGAAGACTACTCAACATTGTGTCATAACCTACATGCGAAAAGGATGCGAGGAAGTATAGATACATGTATATGTGTGAAAGAACCACATCTTGCACACCTAGAACAAACAAACCATTGTAATCATATTTGCTGGGATAAACAATAAAAAGTAAATTACAAATATGAACAAGAAGTAATGAGACATAAACTTAAAGGGCTTTTCCCTGGCACATTCCATTCTAATTTACAACCTAGAACACCACTTCCATTAAGGCTCTGTTTCCCTAGTAACCAAATTTGGTAAAGGGGAAATGCTGCCACCTTGTGGCCGTTTCCTGCAAGAACAGCTTTAAACTCACAGCTAATGGTCACTTAACATTCCCAAGGACTCAGGGCTGTAAAGGACACCTGCCCTAAAAAATTGTGCTGAAGGAGGGAATGGACAAAAAAATTCAAAACAGGCAAATGTTTCAAGAAGAGAGTATGAAGAGTTAAGTTTTACTCACGCTCTTTTAAAAAAAAGGAAAATGGATAAAAGCTCAACCTCAGGGAGTGTTAGACCCATGCAATCTAATCTACAAAAAGTTTCAACTTACACCAGTCGACTTACCATCAGCCAAAAGTCTACGAACAATAAATGTTGAAGGGGTTTTTGAGAACTGTGTACACTCTACCTGCTGGTGAGACGTGAAGGGGTAACAGCCAATAATGAGAACAGAAAGGAGCTGTGTTTAAAAGTAAAACTGCAGGTACCATTGAATACAGCAGGCGCACCATTGGACCTCTCACCTGAGAAGACAAGAATCGAGAAGACACAGGCCGCAAAAGCTGCAGTGCAGCCTTATTCACAATAGCCAAGACAGTGGAGCAATCGAAATGTCCAACAACAGGTGAATGGATAAAGAAGAAGTGGTCCATGTACACAATGGAATAATAGC